>NC_056735.1:378880877-379131301 GCF_019279795.1 Protopterus annectens
ATAAAGTCATTCCTATCTATTGTTAAATGAACATCCAAGTAAGAAATCTTTCCACCACTGTATTCATGGGTAAAGTTCGAAAAAGTCACTGTTTGATTAATATATTTAAAATTTTTTTCAAACATATTCTCATCTCCTTCCCAAATTATAAAAATATCATTCAAAAATCTTGTATAGTGCTTAATATAATGACCAAATGCACTTGAAACAATGCACTTGAAAAAAAAGCTCAAGTTCTGCAGCCAACAGTTCTACCGACTCCTTTCCCTACCGTTGAATGACTGTACTAACTGATACGTTGGGAATTTCATCACTGTTTTATAGGGCTCAGATGGTGTAATGGTACATTGCTTTGATAGTAGCTTACCGAGCCCTGGGTTCAAAACTTGCAGACCTTATTATTTTGTTGCAAGGCAGAACAGTTCTGCTGGGGAGGAAGGGATGAGCGCAATAATTAACAGATGTCCCTAGTTTGGGCCCCTTCACTCCCATTTAGACAGCCTTTGGACAGATTTGTTGCAGTTAGAGGTTCAGAGTGTAGATCTGATGTCTGACTGCACTACATACACACACACACACTATATATATATATATATATATATATATATATATATATATATATATACATATACACACACACACACATATATATATATATATATATATATATATATATATATACACACACACACACACACACACACACACACACATATATATATATATATATATATATATATGTACACACACACACACACACACACATATATATATATATATATATATATATATATATATATATACACACACATATATATATATATATATATATATATATATATATTCAGATATATGTATGTATTTATATATATTGATATTGCTAACATTTGTTTTACATACATACTAAGATAGTTATATGTGTATGCATATATTTACTTTTCTATATATATTTATGTCATATGTGTGTATGTTTCATATGTATATCTCTACATATATAACATATTAATGTTTATATATATATATATATATATATATATATATATATATATATATATATATATATATATATATATATATATATATATATATATATATATCCATATCCATATCCATACACATATACATTTATATGTATGTACAACACGTCTAATGTTAACAAACCTTTTCCCTACTGTTGATTGACTATGCTGAATGATATGTTTGAAAAACCATCAGACCTATCTACCGCTTAGCTAGCTTAGTGGTATATTGCTGTGGCTATGTTGTTCATGTTCCTGGGTTCAAGACTTGCAAGGGCTGTTTATTTTGTTGCTGGGCAGAATAAGGGATGTTGGATACAAAGTGATTAAGGCACTTTTAAGCAGTTGTAAGCGGGTTTGTGTGGGTTTGCACTGCAGTAAGCAATGCTAACTTCTGGTTAACTATGCTGACAGACAGCCTTAAAAGTGCTTAATCTATGTAGGCATCACTTAGCACCATGCAAACAGGCTTAGTCCAACTTACTACTGCTTACTCCCACTTACCTTTGCGCTAATTTCTTTAAATGAAAAGAAAAAAGGGGTGATAGGACAGTGATGAAAAACAGGGGAATGCAGAGGGAAGAACAGGATGAAAGATATCTAGAGATGTGCAGGACAGGCATAGGGAAGGTCCATAGGGTGATAAATATTATTTACTACCTCATTTATTACAACATATGAGTTTTACAACTTCTTTCACATATAAAAGTGAAAATACTTCATTGGGGCTTGAACTGTGAATGCCTGTATGCAAAGCTGCAGCTCTAACCACTACACTATTTCAGATTACTTATTTAGCTGATATTTTCTAATTTAACTCCTTCAGATATTTAAGTTATGCAAAGCGCACACCCACTCAGTTATGCTTAAACTTTATTGCGGCCCAAAAAAAATATATGTAGTTTAATTTTGTTTTATTTTAATTATATAACAGGTATGGTATTAGTGTGAATTTTCGGATATGCATATGATGAACAGTTGAGTTTAAGTCTGCACATCCATTCTATCAACTTTCTGTTTGTAAGAGATATATTTAAAATGTGTCCCTATTTGTCCCTCCGACATTTCCACTTTTGGCCAGTGTTTGTGCTCTCTGGAGTTGAGAGGTATCCTGTCTCATTTTGAATTGCCGAACAGCAATTCTGGAGTGCAGGGGGCATGTGTATGGTGAGAGCACTGCTCTCGGACACGCTCCCTGCACTCGCACACAGAACCATGTCCGTTTTAGAGCAAGGCAGCGAGTCTTCATACATATGCATGGTGCGCTGCCATGCTGCATGGGAATGGTCCCTTCCATGCCAGAATAAGCTATTCCTGCATGGAAGTTTGTTGAATCCCAGGGATTTACTTGTAACAGACTTGGTCAAATGTTTGTATCATTGACTCATGTCTACAAAAACTGACATTGCCGAAATCCAGTATTACCAAATTACAAATCGAATGCAATCTAGGGACGAGCATTAACATGGGTTAAGATAGGGACGAGATTTGTACTTCCGCAATATTGGAGTTTGACATTGCCAACATTCGAGGTTCTGGTTTTGAGTGCAGTAGATTCGACTAAGTCCACTGCAAGTACATGATAGTAAACCAATCCCAGGACATTCATATCATATTTACTTATATCAGAATTACATGTTCATTTATATTGCACAAGCACCCAGGATTTAATGTTATAAAGTGCTTATGATAAAAATCATTAACTCAAACATCTTTTATTTCTATTAATGTAGAAAGTACACAAAACTTTGGTTATGTATTATTACTGTGATTCACTCGAATACCTTTCGTCAGCTGTTTCACTGTATGTCTATATAGTGTGTGTGTGTGTGTGTGTGTGTGTGTGTGTGTGTGTGTGTGTGTGTGTGTGTGTGTGCGCATGTGTATCTATGTATGTATGTATGTATGTATGTGTGTGTGCTTCCTAGTTTACAGAAGCTTAAAAAACAACAGTATTGCAGCTTAATGTACCAAAAATAAGATAAAAGAAGAACAAAAACATTTTCCCTCTCTTAACATAGTTCTTCCTCGTCACACTTTCCTTTATGCCATTTTATAGTCCCTTGTACAATTTGCCACCCCAGATAGACTATGCTCCCACTTACCATCTTCTTGTTCCTCTCCGTTGATTGCATTTTCTTACATCTATTCTCTTCTGTTGTGATTTTATCCTGCTTTGCATGCTCACCCCTACATCTTCCTACCTTACTCTAGTAACTTACACATGCCATTCAACCTGTCTGCTTAACACAGAGGGTTTTTCTTGATGGTCTTACAGTTAGAGCTATATTTTCGCCAATCAGAATCTGGCAGTTTTTTCAAACATTGCAGCAGTTGAGAAAGACAGAGGGGCATACCTCTGAAGATGCATGTAGTGGCACCGTGCATCATTTACATAAGTAGGTATATCACCTGCACCTACTAGCTCTTTTTTGCCCCTTGCACAGTTAAGACCTCAGTCCTTGTTATCATTATAAAAGTTTGTTTCTGTGTTTTTTGGAAACTTATCCAAATCATGAACTGGATGGTAGAAGGTAGCTCTTTGTGGGGCACACAGGAGGGTCTATCCCATAGCCTAATGTAAGATCAGATTTTTTTTTTTTACTGGTGGGAGACTTAGTTTTGAGGACTAGTGAAGACAGAACCATCCTATAGGTAAACCCATGGTTTGAGTAGCCTCCTAGTCCTCACTGAAAAGGAGATCATCCCATGTTATCAGGGTTCTGAAAATGCTGCAGTTCACCATGATGGCAGTGGAACACAGGCCTGTAAAATGCATCCTCATCTTCTACCTTAGGGGTGCATTTAGACTGCTTTGGCTAGCCATCCTCTGGCTGAGTGGATCAAACCTAGGTATATCCATCCTGATCTTGAGTAGTGACACCTACAGTCATATGGCTGTGGATCAGGGTCTTGTAGATGAGAATTTTTCTCCTACAACTTATCGTCAGGCTCAGCAGGGGTGGTCAGTCTGTGCTGAGGAGGAGCCATCATTTGAGTCATTGGTATAATAACTTAGATATCTGATTCTTCATGAAAGCTTCAGTCACAGGTGTAAAATTTTATACCTTTAGGCACTTTACTGTGCTACAAGCTCAAGGTTCAACACAGGTGCCTGTCCTCTTGCATGCCATTTCTGGTGTACATGCAGCTGCATATTGGCGCCAGTCTGCTTGACACCAGGTATATGCTGAATGCATGATCATGATCATATTTACCTGTGCTTGATGTGTTGTTTGCAGTTGTTAGAAGGATCTCTCTTAAATTCTTTGATTAAAAATAATGGCAAAAGCCAAAAATAATGGGGGACAGTTTTTAAGTATTACTCTAATTCACTGAAAAAGGTAAAACATCAACATGTTTTGCATCAACATGCATTTTCTGAACAAAAATAAGTATGAAACTCTTATGTCTGACAGTATTGATTTGACTATACTCCTTAATAAGTTACATGAAAATCAAAATGCTATGAGGGACAGGGCAAAAATATAAGAGAAAGTTAGGGACACTTGAGAGGTATGATTGCCAGATGCAGGACACCCTCCCTTTTTGACTTTCTCCTAGGATTTGGGACTTTTGACACCTGCTTGACTACTTGAAAAGGAGATGTGTCTGGGGAGGGAGTACTTAGAAACAAACAGCGTAGTGCTTTAAGTGAAACAGAATGATGAGTGTTGGTATGTATGTAGGGGTGATTTAGAGACACAAGCAGATGACTATGCTGTTGGAGAAATAGTACAGTATGTATCTCATGCTAATGACCTCATAATGACATGCAAATGATTGTCAACATGCTAATGAGAGCCATTGCAATATATGCAAATGATGAACTAAAACGTGGTGCAGTTCAAAAATATAAAATTAGTGCGATGAGTTGCAGTGATCAGCTAATTTGAATACCAGCATCGTTTGGTGTATAAGGGTATCGATCATGCTAAGATACTAGGAGCAACATCTGCAGTAGCTGGTCAGCACATGTTGGCTGTCTTTGAAGTCAATACATAAGAAGTCTTGCTTTGCTACTCTCTGTGTAACAGAAGGATCTGTAAGTGACATACCATCAGCTTCACAACATAGACATTGTTGATTGTTACCATATGCACACAGACACCAAACAGGAGTTAGTAGACATGTTTTATCCTCACATGGAATCAAGAGGAATATGTGGAAAGCCTATCCAAGTAGACATAAGAGTTTGCGTAGCATTAACAATCCTTGCTATGGGGACCTTTCAGCATCCTTCAGGGGACATGCTAAGAATTTTGCAGGCATCTACCTCATGAATCCTACACCAGTTTGTTGACATCATGCTGCAGCATGTGGAGAGGCATATTTAGTTTCCATGGACAACAAAAAAGAGAAACAGCACTATATGAGTATTTTACAACATAACCTATTTCTCTGAAATCTTGCAGGCCATACTCCATCAACTTCCAGGTGATTGCAGCAGACAGGGTATTATATACAATGTATCTGTGTGCCATCCAGATGGTTCTTGTGGTTTCCTCATCTGGTATACATGTGGCTTATACCAGTGTTTTGTGCAGAATGACTTTCTACAGGGTCAGGTAGTTGGTAGGTGCACACAGTGCCAACTATAGAGTCCCCAGTATTCTGGTCTCGTGAATATAGGTAGCAGATCTTTCATAATGGTGTCCATTGCCCTATATTGCAGGTGATGACAGATGTACCTTGGAACCATAGCTGATGAGCTTCATTCATTTCCCCCAGCTATGGCAGCGATGGCATATAATATCACAGTGTCACATACATGAAATATCCCTGAACATGTGCTTGGACTGCTGAAGGCCTGCTTCCACTGCTGAATTTATCTGGTGGCTCCCTACAGTATGCTTCAGAGTCATGCAGTGAGATATTTGTGGCCTGTGCCATGCTATACAACATGGCACAATGAAAGCAGGTACAGCATGATGATACCATAGCAGTGTCCGTGGCAGCAGTGGAGAAGGAGATGGGTGAAGAATCAATAGAAGAGCCAGTTGTGGTGGTACCCCATGTAAGGCTCAGATTATATTATATTATATTATATTATATTATATTAATGCAATGACAAAGGCAATCTGTTTGGTACATAGCTCTGGACTGTAACAAGACAAAAACAGAATAAAACTGATGCATGCAGTAACAGAACCAGACTGTCTATTAGACACTACCATAGTCACACTGGCCAAATTGGTGGGCAGGACAAAGTCATCATTATGTGCAAAGGTGGGTTGGAGTACAATGAAAACAGATAGCAACACTAGGGCAGGAGGAAGGTTCACGGGTAACAGATGTGGTAACCATGTACATAACTAGATTTCTGTGATAATTAGGAATCATATCCTTCAGCAAGGGAGAGGAGTTTCCATAGGGAGAACATTGGCTAGGTGTACCATGTGACCTCACTGTATTAGGATCAGAGATATGTTGTCCAAGGGATGGCATAATATGTGGTAAGCATATACAAGAACTTCCCTGTAGCCTCCCATGTGTTGTTCCAGTAGAATGGTGGCATCCATGACCCTGGGAACAAGCAAAGATAGATGTTATTGTAGCACTCCAGGAAAGTGTGATTGCATTAAACTGTATGAATCTAATTGGCTGGCCTACTGAGGTATGCCCAAGGTAAAGCTGGAAGTGCATGATCCATAACCATGAGGGTGTCCATGTCTATGCCCTGGGGTGGAGACAGTCACAGACAGGACAGTGAAGCTGTCTCCAGAACAGTGTGAGCAATATGCATAAGCCTGGTGTACATACTTCCCAACTTGCAGATGTTGAAAATGGAAATAAGTCCTTGAAACATAAGTACATCCAGCCACAAATCTGGACATGTAATTAACATATAATTTGAATACCAACTAGCATAAGACTCTTCCTGCTTCCAATAGGAATGTGGGATACTACACAGAAACATATGATTAAAAAATAGAGAATGACAAAAATGATGGAAAAATATAAGCACATTACCAATATAAGCACATTACCAAAGTGACAGTGAGCTACTGCATGAATCAGTGACGTTAATGAAATGCATTGCAAAATTCTACCACACAAGGTCATTTATTTTTGCTTCAGAAAAAAGGAGATGCAAGATTAAATTATTGACGCCACTAGTAAGTTGGCCATCTGGTGCATTTTCTGGTGCTAGACAGATTAAAAATCATGTGTGATGAGGAGATTCAGGAAACATTTGTAAAGGGCTAAACCAAGCCTGAAAATAGGGACATACCTCCAAAAATAGGTATATCATGTGCAGGAGTAAATCAGGTCTGAAAATAGGTACGTTTTTCCAAAATAGGGACACTTGAGAGGTCTGTTGGTGTGTGATCAAGCAACACACATCTGAACTCTAGCACAGCCATGGTGGGCAGTTACCTGCATCTTCATGACTGTACCAGTGGCCGCCACCTCAGCCACTAATGCCCTCAACAGGCATGACTGCTCTAGGTCCCAATATGCCAAGCAACCCACAGCTGAAGTGGTTATGTTTTCTCATATGTTTTCTCATGAAGTTTGCACTCCACCCTCAATATCTCTGACAAGGTACAAGCAGTGGGTGTCTGTGACCAGATCACTGACATCCACATCTGATAATTGATGCCAATGATTATATCTAGGTCTGGGAATATCCTGGAGTTGTGGCAGTGATGGTTACCTGCATGTTTCTTCCCTATGCTGCGTGATGTGCCTCAGAGGCAGTGTGGGTCTCTGATGCCATCTATTGTACTGACACCTGTGTAGCAAGGGTGAGGAAGGTATGGATGGGATGTCCTTCAATGAACAAAGGTGATACTGCAGGGCCATCCTGCCCTTCCACCATCATCCTAGCTGTGGGTGATAAGAGAATTCCCTTTACTGTTACTGTTGCCTGAGTGCGGCTCTATCATCAGTTGTGCCATGTGCATGTTGCCTTCATCATCAGCCACTAGGGACCTATTAGTATGAGACACATTTCACCTTGTTGTACTTGGGATCCTCTCCCACTGGAACCTGTAAATGTATAAGATAACATGCCTGTGGCAATGATGGATCCTATTTGTGATTCCCATAGTACTGCACACATACTGCTGCATGCCAGTTGTAACCATAGCTTATGGGCATAATTATACCTTGCACTACAAGAAGTTGTTGCTGCTGCAGCTTGATGCTCCTGGTTGACATATTCATATGGGTTGTCTGAGTAAACCATTTACAGTTACATGTCACTGCCCTCCTTGAAAGGTGTGTGGTACTGCTCACCTGCTGCACCCACTTCAGACACTCAGTTCGTACTGAGGGATAGTAGGTATTATTGTATGTCCCTGAAATGCCTCTGCATTAATGTGAAGGGAGAATCAGGAAAAGCATCCTTTAGTGATGGGGTGGAGTTTCCATAGTTTGTATATTGTCTGGGTTGTCAGCCTGTTTCTGGCCCCTGTGACTTGGCCTTGGCATGCAGAAACATATCAGTGATCCTGCAATAGCCCTGTACTACTATACTGCTATGGCCATACACTGCATTGATATCCTGGGCTACTCTGTGCCAAATCTGATCTTGCAAGGTCTTGTCTCTTTACCTTAATCAAAAACATGTATGCCATATGTGTGTGTGAGGTGTACAGTAGCACCCCTGTTTCTTGTGTGGTGAACTTTTACAGCTGTTGTTGCTCCTTCAGTTCCATGACAGGATGTGTACTCCTGTGTGTTGTACATGTGGATTGGTCTATGTGTGCATTACTATGTGTGCCAGCTGACAATTCACTCAGTAATGTTCCCCCACCCCCTTACAGTGGCCACAGCCCTATTTGTTGCTATACCATAATGATTACAACCCTGTGCTTGTAGTGTAACAGCAATCGGCATGTTATATATATTTGCTATTCATCAGCCTTAGACAGATAGCTCAGTCTATGGCTGGAGTACTGGAGGTTCATATCCCCTATTACAGGTCATGTAATCCATATGCATATATAATTCTGTTGTGCCGTATATACAGCAGGACAGTGACTAATCCTTGCCATGATTCATGTGCCCTGTCAGGCTGATTCCCCCACCAGGACTGCTATGTCCCCTGTGCTCTGTCAGGTTAAATCTCAGTAGGACTGAAATCTGTCCAGTCCAGTCCCCTATGCCCTGTCAGGTTAACTCCAGCTTGCCATGGTGCTGAGTGATGCCACTGGTATCACCTGCTATGGAAGAAACTGCAGACGCAGATATAGTGACTTGCAAAGATGTCAACTAGATCTTTCGACCAGTGGAAAGAAGAGGTTAGGGAGAGCCAGCTACTTTTTTTATTATAAGCATTCTGTTCTTGGTTTGGCACTCTGAATTAAGCCTGCAACCTGTAGTTGCAACTGCATTTTGCTTATTACTGTTTGTTTTGTTTTCCAGTGCCTCAAAGACAGAGGACAATAGATGTGTCAGAGGAAGTGAGACAGGCTCTCCAGGTGGTGGGAAAAGTTTAGTGTATAGCTGGTAGTAATGTAGCATTGTAAAAAACTGAAAAAAAAACAAAGAAAATAGTAGTCTTAAAACTTCATTGATGAGCTGAGTCACAGTAATTCCCAAAAGATCACGAAACCCAGGTAGAGTTCCAAAGCAACAAGCCTTTATTTGTCACAGACAAGTGATCCTCAGTTACAAAAATCAGAAATATTTTGCAATGTTAAACATGTCAGCTTTTATACACTTAGAAGTAGGTGTGGAAAATATACATATTATTTAATTTTAAACCAGCCTATTCAAGGCAAACAATATAAACAGGGCCATAAAAAGTGCATTTTAGAACAGCAAGTACCCACCCCTGCACACTACTACTGATTTGGTCAAACTAAATACTAGGTAAGGAAAACACTACCTATTTGCAACCCCCTTTTCCAACTTGGGTATTAAGAAAACCATAACATACACATAAAAAGACTGACTTTTAACTAAAATCACTTTGGCTATCTAATGCAATAAAACCTTCATCATAACAAGAACTAAAATCATATACATAGGTAGATAAGTAAAAACAGCAAATTAGACTGATACAAGAAAAAGCACATAGCTAACTAAACATAATCATTATCTAACTAGAACACTGTAAATATCTGTCTCATAACATCTGATGTGTATTAGTGTGCATAAAAATAAGAAGTTATGTCTTACCATAACGATCCATGTGAATTGTTCATCTCCGCTTTTACATATCCGGTTCGGAGCCGATCCTCGCCCTCCGCCGAAGTCGCGATCACTAGCACTAGCTCTCTTCGAAAGCTCGAGGCAGAGTAATATCCCATGATCCTCCGGTGCTAACCCTCAGATCTAGTTTGCTATACCAGAAGAATCCCTTTTAGAACTGTGTCTAGAACACTTATAAACAGATACTACAAAGTGCCTGGAACCCTACTGCCAAGTAGAGGATAAAAGATGCCATTACTAATGCACAATAACATGCCAACCATACCTAGAAAAGGCTGAAAAGGAATCTAGTTGAAAACCGTTCACCCAGACCGTAGGACAGGGGATGGGGGGGAGGAATGTAAGAACAAAGGCGAGATGAACAACTCACATGGATCGTTATGGTAAGACATAACTTCTTAATGTGAAATTGTTCAATCTCTTGTTTCTCTTTACACGGTAGCGCCCCTAGCTCCTTTTTCCGGGTGGCTCAAGGGAGAACATTCCTGAGTACAGTGGAACCAAACGCCGCCTGTCCCTGGAGCTCTTGTCTAGCTTGTAGTGGGTGATAAAAGTATGTGGTTTTGCCCAAGTTGCCGCTGCACAAATGGTATCTAAAGGCAAATGAGCGGTATGGGCTGAAGAGGTAGCAATTGTAGAATGAGCTCTGGGTTTGAAAGGAGTTGCTGTTTGATTCAGCATATATCAAATTTATGCAATCTGAGAGCCATTTGGATAAGGTAACCTTTGTTACTGCCTGTCCTTTTCTTTGGTCAGCATATGAGACAAATAGTTGATCTGACTTTCTGTACTCTTTTGTCCTATGTAAGTAAAATCTTAGTTGTCTGTGAACGTCCAACTTGTGCAATGTGTATTCTAGCTTATTGGAATGATTTTTAAAGAAGGTAGGTAGTTCGATAGATTGATTGATGTTCTGAATCGAACAAACCTTCGGAAGGAAGGACGGATAAGGTTACTCTATCTGGATGAAAAATCATGTATGGGGGTTGGATAGATAGAGCCTGTAACTCTGAAACTCTTCTGGCGGAAGTGATGGCAACCAGAAAAAGTGTTTTCCATGAAAGAAATTTTAACGGAGTTGTGGTTGCTGCTTCAAAAGGGGGCAACATGAGTTGTGACAGCATGAGATTAAGATTCCAAGGGGCTATTGGATTATGAAAGGGGGGATGGAGGTGAAAAGTACCTTTCATGAAGGCTTTACAAAGCCTGTGGGACATAAGAGAACCATCCTCACGGCCAATATGAAAATTGGATATAGCGGCCAGTTGAACCCTTATAGTGGATGTTGATGCTCCTTCTTGAAAAAGTGTGGTGAGGAAATCTAGTATCTTGTGTACTGGAGCCCCGAATGGATCTATACCTTGTTTGAGGCCAAAACGGTTCCATTTGCTGATGTACAATTTTCTTGTAGATGGTTTGTGAGAAGATACAATAATTTGTTGTACTGCAGGGATAGTAACTCCGACCTGGCTAAGATGGGAAGCAGCCAAGCTGTCAGTTTGAGGGACTTGAGGAAGGTGTGAGGAACTCCCCTAATGTGTCAACAGGTCTGGCTCCGGGTCCAGTATCCATGGTTCCTCCACTTGATGAGATTGAAGGAAAGGAAACCAGATTTGTCGAGGCCAGAATGGGGCTATCAGTATTATGGTCCTGTCCAGACGTTTGGCTTTCTGCAAAAACCTGGGAATTAGTGGAACAGGAGGAAAAGCGTAAAGGAGACCAAATAATCAGATACCAGTGCTGCCCTTGGGGACACCCCTGGGGTAACAGGGCAAAGTAGCTTCTGCATTTGGCATTCAATGGGGATGCAAACAGGTCGCAGCAAGGCTGGCCCCATCTGCGGAAGATCTCTTCTGCCACTTGAGGTTTGAGGGACCACTCGTGAAGGAACAGGATGGCTCTGCTCAACCTGTCCATGATTACGTTGGAAGTCCCCGGATGTGCTGCTATCAGAAAGCATCCAGTGGACTTTGCCCATTGCCAAATTCTGAGGGCCTCTCTGCATAATGGGTAAGATCTGGTTCCCCCTTGCTTGTTTATGTACCAGACCACTGACATGTTGTCTGTCTGAACTGTCACTGTTCCCCGAGGTAAGGACTTGTGAAAGTGTTGCAACGCTAGAAACACTGCCCTTAGCTCTAGAACATTGATGTGCAGATTGTACTCCAAGTTGGACCATTGACCTTGGACTGTTTGTCCCTGAAAGAATCCCCCCACCTTATCAGGGAAGCGTCCGTGGTTAGAGTTGCTACCGGACAGGGTAAGACAAAGGGTCGTCCTAGTGTTAGCTCTTGACTGTGTATCCACCTCAAGAGATCCTTCTTGCAAGAATTTGTGATCAAGATTTCGTGAGATAGTGGAAGTTGTAGATACGACCACTGGGCGAATAGCATCCATTGAAGAATCCTCATGTGCATCCTGCCTAAAGGAACTACAAGAAGGGAGGCTGTCATCAAGCCTAGCACTCTTAATATTTGTCATGCAGGGACTCTCTTGTTGTGAAGAAGGAGCGAAATTTGATGCCTGAGGTCTGATACTCTTAGTGGGGGGAGAGTAACTTGAGCCAGGGAAGTGTCTAGCTGTGCTCCTATAAATAAGATACACTGTGACGGTGATAAGACAGATTTTCCAAAATTCACCGTTATGCCTAGTGAAGAGCAAAGACTGATGGTGTAGACCCTGGCTTGTAGAAGACGACACTCGGTGGTGGCAGAAAGGAGCCAGTCATCTAGATAAGGAAACACCTCTGAATCGTTTGCCTCAAGTGAGACGCTACTACTGCCATGCATTTGGTGAACACCCTGGGGGCTGAGGTGAGACCAAAGGGCAGAGCGCGAAACTGGAAATTACTGGCTCCCAGCCGGAAGCGCAAGTGATCTCTGGACGCCCTGGCCATTTTGATATGGTAGCATGCGTCTTTGAGATCTATAGAGCACATGCAGTTGCCCTTTTTCAGAAAAGGGAGGATTGACTGAAGCATGACCATCCGGAACTTTTCCTTTTTCACAAAGGTATTTAACTTGCTGAGGTCTAAAATTGGCCTCCAGTCCTCTGTTTTCTTTGGAACTAAAAAGAACCTTGAGTAAGTTCCGGATCCTATTTGGTCCGCTGGGACTGGTTGGATGACTCTGTTTTCGAGCAACCTTCCTATCTCTATGGTTGCTTGGTCTCACAGACTGGGTGGAACTTCTGGGAGTTTTTTGGAGTTGGGTGGCATTTTTATGAAGGGGATGTTGTAGCCTCTGGTAACTATGTTTTTTACCCAGTAATCTGATGTAAGATTTAGCCAGGCCTCTGGGTATAAAGCCAAGCGACCCCCAACTGCCTCCAGAGTAGGACAGCCAGGCCTGCACTCAGGAGTGCTAGAAGGGCTTTCCAGAGAAGGTCTCTCTGTCACCCTGATTTTGTGGACCCCCTCTGCCGGCTGGGCGCTCGCGCTCTTCCTCCTCCTCTGCCTCTGGAGGGGGCGTCACTTTGGGTGTGTTGAAAAGATCCCTGAGTCTTTCGGAACCACATCTTTCCTCCTCATTGCCCTTTAGGGTAGGGTCTAGATGGAACGGAAAAATGGGCCCCTACGGCAGACAGGGTCTTCCCTTCTTGTTCACACCTCATGAGAGTCTCCTTTACTTTAGGCCCAAACAAGGAGGCACCATCATTGGCAAAAGAAGACTTAAAGGCTAGCATAAGCACAACCAGGATTGTCTTCTCAGGGCAATCGCTGAAGCTGCCGCTCTACTCGATCCTTCAGCTGAGTATGAAATCAGCCTCATGGACGAGTTGACTATGGAATTTAGGGTGTTAAGTTGTGCTGTCACTTTCTCGGCGACAGCAGCATCTGTGTGTCCCTGGAGAGTATCTCCTAATTCCTTAATGAGATCTCTCTGTAAACGCGTGAAATGCATAAGGTAGTTGAGCGATCGGATGGAAAAAACTAAATATGCGCTTCCCATATCTGTCCATTGTCCTAGAATCCTTATTAGGAGGATGGACAGAGGAAGATGATTCAGACATCTCTTTCTTAGTGGCCGCTGCCACCACCATAGTATCTACGGGAACTCCTTTTGTAAGATAGGCTTTATCTTGGGGAGCTGTCATGTATTTATTTGGTTTACGGGGGACTGGTTCCACTGTATCAAGTGTTTCCCAAGCCCTCCGAGCTATAAGATCCATTAGATCGTCAAAGGGTGGAGTCACCCAGGAGGTAGAAGGTTGAGCCCCAAATGCCTTCAGTAATACCGATTCATCCACAGAAGGGGTAAGGGTTTGCCAGTCCCCTCTTTGCTTCAGGATTTCCAAAATATCTGCAAACGAGACATCCTCAGAGGTGGACCGTGGGGACCCTTCTGTTTCATCTAAATCAGTATCAGACGTGAGAGATTCCTGAGGGGAATCTATGTGCCTCCTCGGAACATCCTCAGCGGGAGCTTCTAGGGATGCATCCGAGGAACCAGAGCCCTCCTCTGTGGGGACTTCTGAGGCATTGGGTCTCGACGCTTAGTAGGAACCGAAGGCACAGAAGCAGAACGCGGACCTTTGGGGAAGGAGATGAAGATACCGGAAGTATGTGTCTGATCAGACAAGACCTTCCTCATGATGTCAAAGGCACCGGTGCCCGACCAAGATCCGACCTGATCCGAAGAAGGTCGCCGAATCGGAACCATGGGCTCCAACACCGAGGACGGATCCGAACTGATCTGAGCCGAGGCACCGAGGGGAAGAGTCGGAACCGATATCTCGGTTCGACTATCCCCAGAACCCAGGAAAGATCTTCGCCCGAGACTCTCCAGCTGGTTCGCGAGTCGAGGTCAACGGAGCCGATAGCACTACTGGAGGCTTTGGCACCGAGGGCTCTACAATCATCGGTTCTTCGACTCCTAACACCGATGACTCAACGGGTCTCGGAGGAGGAAGTGTTGAGGGAACTGAAGCTCAAACCAGCTGGGACGAAACCTCGATTAATTTGGACAAGGCCGAGTTCTCCATAAGCTTCTGTACCACTCGTCCACATCAGAGTCGGAAAGTGGCCTCAAGAACGGGTCGGGGATCAAAGCGTCACACCGGTTTAAGGATAGCAAGGTGGTACCTCTGATACTGGCTTCAAGACCTGAGCCTCATGCAGAGATAAAGTCTCGACAGCCGCACCGTCATAGGAGGCGGTGTCCGAATCTGAAAAGAGGTGCGAGCCGGGCGACTTGGGTTCGGCTCACTCTTGAAGACTTCGCCCCTTCAAGACTTTGAAACCAGTTCAGCCTTGTCCAGGGCCTCCTGAAACTCGGGTTTAAGCAACCCTCTGTCCTTCAACTTCCTGCGTCTTTCCATCATGACCCTCTCACTAAAGGAATGACAGATGGAACAGTCTTCCTGCAAGTGGAGAGGGCCAAGACAGTAGACGCAGGATGAGTGGCTGTCAGTAATGGACATCTTCTGTCCACACTGACACCTTTTAAAACCACTTTTGGTCTTTTCTGACATTCTTACAATAATAAAGAAAAATACAAGAAAAGTACACCACTCTTAAGAAAAAAAATTTCTATAATATATTTTAAATACAATATATATCCAAACTGTAAAAAACACTCACACAGCACACTAAGATATATATATATATATATATATATATATATGTCTATATGAAAAAATAGAAAGGACAGAAAAGTATATATATATATATATATATATATATATATATATATATATATTTTTTTTTTTTTTTTTTTTTTTTTTTTAAGTACTGTAAATTCTTACAGAAAAAATGGCCTAAGGCCCTTACTAAAATTTTTAAGTAACAACCTGACTACAACTACTTTAAACAACAACTAGATATTAAACCTATCAAACACTATAAAGAAAAGTAAAAGTTTGAAGTAAATATCAAGAAATAACAAGAAATATATATAAAAATTCTACTGGCCCGAGCCTCTCGATGTGATCTGCTGCTAGTGGCAAACTAGATCTGAGGGTTAGCACCAGAGGATCATGGGATATTACTGTGCCTCGAGCTTTCTCGAAGATGCGAGCTAGTGATGCGACACGGACGGCCGAGGATCGAACCCGTGTAAGAACAAACGGCGAGATTGAACAATTTCACATCCGTTATTTATAGCTCAGAAAAAAATATTCAGAAAAAATATTACAGAAAAAATTATTTTATTTACAACTCTGAAAAAATGTCAGTGGTTTGCAGTTAAAATAATAATAATAATAAAAAACTGTCATGACAGTTTTCATGTTTACAGCTCCACAAACATGCTTATTCAATGAAAATCAGTAGAAAAACACACAAAAATATAGAAAGCAGTGGATGAAGTAAACTTGCAATGTATAAAAGTGTGCAGGTGTGTGCATGAGCGTGCACCAGTATGCTAAATGGGGGAATTATACCAATACTTCATGGTAATACTTCATGAACCACTCCTGCAGGAACAAATAGGTTGCTCAAAGCTCCCCTCTCTCACAGGTGAAGAGAAAAACTTCCTTCTATCCAAGTAAGGTATGGGCAACTCAGAAACTAGTAACACAGCCCTGAATTCAGCACTAGCCTGAAAACTGGACTATACTAGCTTAGAAAGGTGGGAAACAATGAATTTTTTTGTTCCAGCCTAGAGGTTAGTAGTTCATTGGCCATTTTGGGCTAATTTCTCTCATTCATTTCCCTACTATAAAAACTGCGTTTGCATGGTCTTGTGCACTGGGCAGTGCCGGTTGGTTACGGTTAAATTATTCCCGGCTCCACTAAGTCTCCTCTCCAGTTTTTCCCTTGAAACTAGTCTAACGCTCAACCTAAGCACTCAAAAAGCATCTTACAGCTAGCACTTGCTCAGACCTAATAGCAAGCACTAATATACCCTGACCCTGATTGCCCAGCAGGGCAAGGCTCTTTATTCACCCCTCACCAACCAAGCGACTAAGCAGCTCACCATACTATTAAGGCATGACCAAAGGGCAACTTCAGGTGCACTGTCCAGTCCAGCTGGTGAAAATGGGTATCCTGAGGCAATGTTACAACTGCCTCATGTACACAGACAACCCTCTCCTCCTACCACAAAGCACTAACATATGTGAAAGATGCAATTATACAGCCAAACTGGAAGCTAAGCTGTCTCCACCAAAGACTGGAACAGACAGTCAAGAGGAGGAGGTTAACACTTGCACCATAACTCCAGCTACACACAGACCTACTAAAACAGCACTGGCAAAAAATACACATAAATACACAAAATCATACTCAGAGGCTCTAAATAAAAACCTGTAAAAGCATCAGAGCCCTCCAAAGCAGACACCCAAACAACCTGCACTTCCCGTTACAAACCAGACAACACATAAAAGACAAAATCAGTGTGCCGCACAATCACAGCCCTTAAGGCAAAATAACATACCTAATACACTAGTAATAGGTGACTCTATAGTCAGGCACACTGATGTCCCACTCACTAGGCTGGACAAGCAGAAGGTTACTGTTAGCTGCCTGTAGGGAGCCAGAATCTGCCACATAACACAAGCACTCAGGTCACTCCAGAACAAGTACAAATATAACTCTGTCATTGTTCATGTTGGTGTGAATGACTTGAGACGTACCTCCCTGGACTACATGAAAAGAGACATGGAAGAGCTCTCTGATCATGTACCCCAGGCTGGTATGACCCTGACCCTGAGTAGCATCCTGCCCTCACCAAGAATGATACCTCAGTATAAAGAAAAAATGATCAATTTCAACAATTGGCTAAGCTTCTGGTGTCATTCAAAGGGGATCCAGTGTCTATCAGCCTGGGACAACATGCTTGACAAGCCACGTTGCGTCGCAAGAGATGGCTTGCACCTGTCACCCCTAGGCTTTCGAATACTGGCCAAGGCTGTTGCTGCCCCCATAGTGCCTTTTTTAGGCAAGGCTCAAAAGTCAAACCCACCTCCGTAAACAGCACAATTAACAAAAAACTGAGGGTTATGCTACTCAACGCCAGGAGTTTAAATTTCAAATTGCACACGTTCAAAGGACTCCTCAGTATGGAGAACGTCGACATCTGTGCAGTAACTGAAACCTGGTTCAAGGCTCCAGAGAGCACCCCAGCACTACTGGGCTACAACTCATACCACACGTTTTGGCCACAGAAAACGGACCGAAACACAAAAGGAGGGGGTGTATCCATATTCATCAAGGATACCTACACCTCCAGGTTAGTGGTGCAGCATGATACCTCTGAGATCATCCATGTGCAACTAACATCGGGCACATCTGCAGTGCAAATTGTGGCCTGCTACAGATCACCCTCCATGACCCAGGACCACCACTCCACCTTTCTGGAGACACTGTAAAACCTACCAAACA
Source organism: Protopterus annectens (assembly GCF_019279795.1). NCBI lineage: Eukaryota > Metazoa > Chordata > Ceratodontiformes > Protopteridae > Protopterus > Protopterus annectens. Next base: position 378,899,388 of record NC_056735.1, read on the forward strand.
CCCTGATATTGGGCAATTTCAATTACTCTACCATTCACTGGGAAAACTACTCGAGTACAAATTCCCAGGCCCAGCGCTTCCTGGAATTCATCAACTCAAATGCCCTGGATCAGCTGGTAAACTCCCCTACCAGAGGTGAAAACATGTTGGACCTGGTCATCACCAGCATGGGTGACAGGTGTTCCACACCGGAGGTCAACCCATCACTGGTTAGATCAGACCATAAACTAATCACTTTGGATGTCCACACCCCACCACCACCCCCAACCAAGGAAACCACACTAAAAAACTTTTCTAAAGCAAACTTCACCTTACTTAAGACAGAAGTGGTAAGTTTCACAGCCCCCATGCTAAAGGATAACACTGCCCAAGATGCAGAAACCTTTACAAATGCACTCTATTAGCACCTACAAGGATGCATGGATCATGCCATCCCTAGCAAAACCAAGACTCACTCCTCTAAGAGAAGGAAACCAGTTTGGTGGACCCCTGCAGTAAACAGGCTATACAATAGAAGGAGGAAACTAGTTCAGAAAAAAGCAAATCCCAAGAAGGAAAGACATCCCTGATCAGTATCAGTAAGAAACTGAGGTCCCTCATGAAATCATCCAAGGCTAACTTCAAAAGAAAAATAGCCAAGGATTCATAAGATAACCGCAAAGCCTTCTTTAGCTATGTTAAGAATCTAAGTGGCAACTTGCAGATATGCACTGAACTACTGCAAAATAGCACAAAATATACTGAACGTACTGATATTGCCAATATCCTGGCAGATAGATTCAGTACAAACTTCAACCCTCTCTCACCTCCAAAAGGGCCCACAACAATACCGGAAAAGTGTAGTGTCCCAAAAATCAGACGCACAGGTGAAAACATCCCTTTCAAAAGCCAAAAACACAGCGTCAGTGGGACCAGATGGTGTCCCAGGCTGCGTCTTGCATGAACTACAGAATGAACTAACCCCCCACCTAAACACGCTGTTCAACCTCAGCCTCTCCACAGGCTATGTGCCCATAGAATGGTGCACAGCAATGGTTATTCCTCTCCACAAAGGAGGGGCCACAACTGACCCTGGTAACTATCGCCCCATAAGCCTGACTAGCCTGGTCTGCAAGTCTATGGAGCACATCATCATGGAACTCATTAACAAAGACATTGGGAACTTCCAAACACTTGACCCGACCCAGTTTGGCTTTGTTAAGAGCAGATCATGCCTACTAAACCTGGTTGACTTCTTCGAGACAGTCACCAAGGCCATAGACGAGGGAAAGGTAGTTCACACAGCCTACCTTGACCTCGCCAAGGCTTTCGACACCATTCCCCACTCGGGCATTACAGAAAAACTCACCAGCCTGAACATAAACCCCTAAGTCACGAGATGGGTTGCCAACTGGCTTACAGACAGAACTCACATGGTAAGAATAGCAGGATCCAGGTCCGACTCTAAACCAGTCACAAGTGGTGTCCCGCAAGGCTTGGTCCTGGGACCCCTACTGTTCAACATATACTTCTCAGAAGTACAGGCAAACACAGGAGGACTATGGCTAACCAAGTTCACCGATGACTGCAAACTGGGAACCATAATTGACTATCCGGCTGACACGGACATCCTCCAAAAGGGCCTTACTGAGATGGACACCTGGTGTCAAAGTCATGGCCTCAAGCTAAATGCCAAAAAATGCATAGTCATCCCATTTAGAAAAACAAAACACCCACAAATTACCACATAGGTGGCAGCCCCCTTAATACAGAAGAGGTAATAAGAGATTTGGGGACCCAGGTAGATAGTAATCTCTCCTTTGACAATCATATTTCCAAAGTAGTTAGGAAATCCTTCTATGTTGCCCATCTAATTACTAAAGGGTTCGTATCTAGAAATAAAGAGGTTATAGTGCCCCTCTACTCGTCACTTATTAGACCCATCATAGAGTACAATGCCCCATTTTGGATGTACCTTACAAGACACTTCCAACAGCTGGAAAGACCACAAAAGTACCTCACCAAGAGGTTTACTGGTCTCAAACATATGTCCTATGCAGCCCGACTGAAAAAACTCTGGCTGTACTCAGTGGCATATCGCTTACTCAGGGGTGATTTCTGCCTGACTTACAAGGCCATGTCCAACTCAGAATTTATGGACATGCTCCACCTAAGGAAATCCAAGTCACTACGAGCCACGCACTCTAGTGAGCTAAACCTCCCCACAACAATAAATAGAACATGCTGGAGGGATAGATTCCTGTCACAGAGACTCTCCATGCTTTTGAACAAAATTTCAAATTACATCAGGCAGAGGCCCTCTCTAATACTCTTCAAGAGAAACCTTGACGAGTGGATGGGTAAGAGAAAATACACCCTTGGGATCACTTCATTGTCTCTGCTTGACAGAAGATCAGTTAATTAATCAATGGGGTGGCGAAAGCCAACACACTCTGGCTAGGCTTGTAAATGCCCTCAGGCAGATAGCTTAGTACCTACCTATGAACCTATGGTAATAGCAGCATGAAAAGATGTGTGTTTTGAATTTTAATTTGAATAGGCACTTGACTCAAAAATGTATACCCTTCTTTTCCCCTCACCTGTCTTTCTTTCCTGTTGTCTTTCTGTGTGTTCCTCTGTTCTTATCCACGTCTGTTTTTACTATCTCCCCTGTCCACCCTATTTATGTGATAACATGACGTAATACTTTGCTGTGGTATCCTTGCATGGACTACCCACAGTGCCACTGTTACAAATATTAGGCACTTTAATGGACATGCAAACATACATAGTGTTGAGTTTTCCATGTGCCTTATGCTATCCATTGAGTCATGTGACAACTTATGGAGTATTCATTACAGCAATGTGAGTTATCGTGGCTGCAACATTCATTATGTAGTACTACCCCCAGCATGATCGCTCAATGCTGACAATCATGCCTAATCCCCATCAGGCATCATCATGTTAAATTCACTGTGCTATTTATTGCTGCGCAGTTGTGCATCACACAATTTTTTTAACCCCCTCCACAACTACTATTTCTGTGCCAGATTGATTTGATCACTGATGGATCTGACAGATGTCATTATTTATGATTTCTGTGAGGTAAGCCTACACCGGTGAACATACATTAGGCCTCCTGCTTCTGTGTGTGTGTGTGTGTGTGTGTGTGTCTGCCAAAAATACATATAGATCCTGCATGTCCGCTGATGAGACCAATTGTAGCAGGACAAAAGTGGAGTAGTGAAGCAATGTCTATCTTTGTGGAAAAAAGTACGAGACCACTTATTAGGAATAGTACTCATATTTTACAGGATTCTCGACAATTTCTTAATGATTTGTTTGAATTTACAAAGGCCAGTTTTAAGAAGGGGGAGTGGTGTTTAGTCACATTAGATGTACAATCACTGTTTACTGTTATGCCCAATATTATAGGAATAGAGTGGGTTAAAAAGTTTTTGAAAGATGTAAATTGTTTTTCAACTGAGAAGGTTGTGTTAATTTGTTCTTTGATTGAATTGATTTTATGTAATAATGTATTCTTATTTGAAAAAAGATTATTATTTACAGTAAGATGGTGTAGCTATGGGCATATCATGTGCCAATAGCTATCCCAGTCTTATCATGCTTATATGGGAGATGGAATATGTTTTTAGAAGTCCATTAGGAAAGCATGTCATATTCTACAGGAGATTTGTGGACGATTTATTTGTGATATGGGATGGTACCAAAAATGAGTTGGTTGAATTTGTTAGGTATAGTAATACAGATACAAACTTTTTGAAATTTGAATAATGAACTACTCTGATATAGAAATTAGTTACTTAGATGTCTTGATTAAGATAAAGCAGGATGGGGTGATAGATACTACGTTGTATAGAAGCCTTGTTACAAAAACACCTACTTATATCAGAGTAGTATGCATCCCCATTTTATCTTTAATAATGTTGTTAAGGGGCATGGTCTAAGGATTTCCCAAGTGACTGCAAGTGAAGTTAATTTTAGGAAAGAGATGGGAGACTTAAAGGATAGATTTGTAGCAAGAGGATATAGTAGAAAGAAAGCATATGAGAGTTTGATGGATGTAGTTGTGAGTAGGGAAAATGAGAGGAGACTGTATTTTTCATCAGACCCCCTGGTTTATGAGAGGAGAAGTCAAGAAACTAAATGTGGAGTACCAGTGACATATTCTGGGAATTCAAAAGGGTTAGTAGATATTATTAGGAAACATTGGGACATTATGACTACTAATGTTGAACTAAGAACTATACTAGGTGAAGCCCCAAGTATAGTATATAAAAATAAGAAGTCTTTAAGGCAATTGTTATGCTACCTGAAGCATCTTATGGGGTATGATCACAGTAAGCATCAAAAGAAAACTAAAAGTTAAGTTGGGAGACCATGTCACAGTTGTAACTTTTGCAGTAACATAGATGAGACAGGAGAATTTTTACATTCAGATCAAGGTAGAGTTTATAAATTTAATGTAGATGCAACTTGCAATAGTACCCACAAAGTCTATCTGTCAGTATGTGTCATTTGTAGGAAATTTTATGTGGACAAAACAGATAGACATTTAAGCAAATGTATTTGTGAGCATTTGAATGATATCAGGAATGCTACATTAAAAAATGTTTTAGCTAAATGTGGTAGAAACTTCATTAGAACATAAGTTTAGATTTCTTGCTATTGATAAAGTAAAATAAAGTTTAAGGGGGTGACATATGGAATGAGACAGAGTGCTTAGAAAGTAAATGGTTTATTAGGTTAAGAGTAGATATGGGGTCAGGACTTAATGATAAGATACCGATTAAACCAGTGCTAAGAGCGTGTCCACTTTTTAAGTAGGATTTTGACATGTAAAAGTGTATATTTATACAGGTTTATGAAGGTATGGTTTAGAGAAGTGTTGATATAACTGGATAAGTTATAATTGTTATTATGAGTGTTTTTTTATGTATATTTCCTTTTAAGAGTTAAAGATTGGTACATGTGACTAGTCACTGCCTATTTAAATGGGAGAGGAATAATTGTTTTTTATGCATCTGATGAAGCAGTATTGTTACTGCGAAAGTGCTTATGCTTAATTTGTGAATAAAAATGTGTTGGTTTTATGAAAGCCTGATCTTGCTTTGCCATTTTACTTTTTGTTGGATTCCTTTTGTGGTTGGTAGAGCATTCATTCAGCACACTCTGGTATATTTGGATTTTGATATTTATTTAGTTGGTTTAGTCTCACTAGGCTAGTGGCCTGTTTTTAGGGGAGACCCAAGGTGATGTTTACACCTCTAGGGGAAATTTGGCCTAAGTATTGAGGAACTTCCCCTACTCTTTTGATAGGTGCCATGGGATCTTTTACATCCACCTGAGCTACCAACAAGCAGATGGGACTTCAGTTTAAGATCGCTTCTGAATGATGACACACTCATGCTGCAGTGTCAGCAATCAGTTAATCTTGTGTGGGAGCAAAATTCACAGCCTTCTGCACTGAGGGTGAGTACACTACCTGTTGTGCCATTGAGACTGATGGATAATTATCTGTGATATGCTGTTGGATCTTGAGCTGATGCTAATTACCAGAACATGACCAATGAAAATTTTGGTCTTCATCTAACTGCTGCAGTACCACTGGACCTTTTGGTAATTGAGAGTTACATGAGGAGAAATACTGATGAAGCAGATTTCCCCGATATACACTCTGTCCAGTTATTTCAGGTCCTTTCTTCAGGAGCTTAGTTATTTGCCTTCTTCTTAACAAAGTACCTATTTATCCAATATGGCATGTTGACTACTATGTTACTGCATTTGTGGACTCACCATCTAATTCTTCCAGATTATGAAAAGGTTTGACTTTGTTCAGAAGTTTTTCTCTGCGACACATGAAAAAAAGGACATACTTTGGGTCTGTTTTTCCCCACTTTATGTGGTAACGCAGATAGAGCTAGTATCATGATCTGACCATGGCAGGGTTCATTTCTACCTGAGTTCCCTTCAGTAATTATTGAGCTGGCCCAGTACATAGATTTAAGAAATCTTTCATGTATGAATATCATTCCCCCGTTCAACAGACTCAAAATGGACATTAGTACAGATGATACTGATGCACTAGTTATTCTTTATGAACTGTAGGTTTCTGTTGTGCTGCCAAATTGCCCCATTTATATATTTTCAGTCCCAAATGTTTTTCATGAACAGTGGTATGACTGTGACCTTTGTGAGATGCAGGCAGCTGGTGAAGGTTAGATTACATCTGGAGGAAGATGGACCTGCGTAAGGATAAACTTACTTTGCATGCCCTCCAAGCAGCATTTCACACAGAAATCTCACTAAGAAGCAAGGTTCTTGTCCAGTGAGATTTCTGTCACATTTAATTGTCTGATCAATCTCTTTCAAAGCACAGGCATACTGTGAAGGTATGCTTGTCTGTCTACTTATAAAGCTTTTTCTTCCTCTCACTAGGAGGAACTGTATATTGTTTTCCTTTGCAGAATCAGTTGCTAAATTAAGCGCACTGCAGATAAATTTAGTAGAATGTAGAACTCCTAGGGTTTTGCTGGCTCAATTCTAGCTATGGTACCTTAAAGTAAATAAATGATCTGAAGTAGTTAACTTCATTTGTGCATCAACCTATGGGTCTTCGGATCCATATCAGTTTCCAACAGCATAGATCCAAGCTCCAAGCTCCTCCCCTACCCATAATCCCCTGCCAACCCTACCTGACCTCAGATCGAGTTTGCCCACAGCTAGATAAGCATACAAAAATCACCCGCAAAACTAGCTACATTCCCTTACCATAAGGAAGGTAACATCTCAAACATCCAAAGGTCAGGGGGACGGAGTGGGGGTCGGTTGCTGACAAATGAAGTTTACCTACTCAGATGGAACATTATGGTGAGTACATAACTTCTTATTCTTTCATCTCTCCCATCAACTGTAGACTGGACCGTTGTGATGTGAAGGCTTTTATCAAATGATTGGAGGTTTTTAGTAGAGTGATTTTACATATTGTAAGGGCTTTGTAAGAAGGTGACCCCCATTGCTGCAGACAACCTGTTTAAATCCACTAAACCTGGAGAACTACTGTCCTGTCTTGAAACTTCAGTTTACTGGTAAATGTGTCAAAAAAGTTAGTTTACAGGAAGCTAGACTCTTAATTAGCCTCTCACAGTCTCTTTTATCCTTCTCAGTCTAAGTTTGGATCAAAGTACAATACTGAGATAGTCTCTTTAAGGTCTGTAAATGACCTCCTGATTTTCAAGGATCACATTTTATATGCTGTCTTCATCTTCCCTGATTTCTTGGCTGTATTTGATATGTAGACCTGTTGAGTCCTTCTCAAAAGTATTTGTACCCACTGTGGACTTTCTGAAACAATTCTTGTCTGTTTTGCTTCTTACTTGGTTGGATGTTCTCAGTGGGTGGTTTCAAATATAAAGTTCTCCAAAGCCAGCTACTAACTTGCAGTGTTCTGTGGGGTTCAGTTTTGGCTCTCCAACTTTCATTATGCATGTGTTTCTGCTGTTCTACTGTGCAGTGAGGAAGTAAATTAATTATTTTATTTTATAACCATCCATCATAAACACTCATTTCACATTATCATTGAAATTCAATTACTTAAAATAGTTGTCTGTGGGGGGTATATTATGTCCAGGTAAAGGTTTCAGTGATCTGTGGTTCATTCTGTTCAGTCGTGATGATGTGTGGTAACTGCAGAGCATGGGCAAGTCACTGTTCCAATGTTAGTATTCTTGCCTTCAAGGTTGTCATTCTTCCTACCAATGTAACTGTTTGTTTGCAGTCTGGTTTTCATATCTTCTATTTTCTTATTTAGCAGTATAATGGGTGCCTGTTTCTCCCAGACAGTAACTTGTGTCTGTCTTATCTGAGTGACCTGGACATTTAGGGTTGACTCCATGAAGGCAGTTTTCACCAGTTATTCAAGTGGCTCTAGTTTGCTTTAACAATGTTTTTTTTTTAAATTCAGCAGTGCCACTGTGTACCTGGCCTAATTAGTTGTGTATCTGTGCTAACGTATCTACCATGAGAGACATGTAAAAATACCCCAGTCACTATTCCCACCACAGGCATATTCCATTCCTTGCTGGGTTGACCTGACATGCCAAAGTGAGACACACTGTGCAGGACTGACAGCATATCAAGTTTCAGTCACATGGCAGGAATAATAACAAAGGCCATAAAGTGAAGTGGCGGCTGAAGTTTGTTCCAACTTTCAAAATTTTGTGTCTTAAGGCTTTTCCTGGTTAGGGGTCGCCACAGCGGAAATCCGGTCCGCTAATGATTGGCAGTAGATTTTTATGTACTGGCTAACCGGGCCTAACGCACAACCTTCAACGAAGGAACGCCCATTCACGCATGTTACTACACAGAAGACGCTCTAACTGAGAATCGAACGGGCAACGTCTAACCGTGAGGTGACAACGCTACTGCAGCACCACCACCGCGGTTTTGTTCCAACTTTCAAAATATGAAGTGTAAAACACCCCTAACCCATTGCTCTACAAAAGGCTTTTGCCATGATAACGGGAAGATCAGACCTCGCAGCATGACACTGTAGTAGGGAAAGGTGTGCAATACTATTGCTATGTTAATGATATTAAAATTTATCTCTTCTTTCTTTCGACTTTAACTTATTATCATCTGTACTGAAGTTCAGTTTCAGCCTGTTGAAGGATGGCTTGGATTCAGTATTTCCTATATACGTTTTTCATAATATATGTGATTCTTTTGCTGTCTGGTATTTTCCATCTTAAAGATATAGCAACCGACAATAGAAAATTCCTTACATTATTTTAATGTTCTTCTTCAGTAATAAAAAGGAGATGATCTTGTGTACTAAAATGGGCTCAAACTAAATGCTAGAAAGTGTAGCGTGACGTCATCACTTTTGGTAGACAACCCCTCCTCTCATCATACTGTATAGACAATGTACCTCTACAAAATGAAAATGGAATTAGGGACCAGGATACTTTGGTTGATAGTTTACTCTCTTTTGACTATTATATAACAATGGTTGTCAGGAAATCCTTTTATGTGGCGCAGCCAGATGAATATTGTCAAGTACTAAAGAGGTAATCACTCCCTTATACTCAACATAGATCAGGTCAGTCATACAGCACAATGCCCCTTAGGACTGTATCTCACTGAATGTATCAAAGAATTAGAAATATTCCAAAGTTCTTAACAAAAAAGATCACAAGCCTAAAGTCGCTAAGTTATCATGAGAGGCTATAAGTTATTTATTCAGTGTCTTACAGATTTTGCAGGGAGATCTGTCTTGCTTGCCACACTATTAGAGATCTGATTGTCTTGGAACTACTGTTTCTCCACAAAGTCCAGTATCTCCACCAATACTAAAATCAGGGATTTAAATCTTCACCAACAGCTAAACTAAACACAATGAATGAACAGGGTTAGAACTCGGCAACTCCCTAGTCTCTGGAAAAAACTTCTCTTGCAAGTTAAGCAGTGTGATTTACTATTATCTTTCAATAATAAACTAGATGACTGGATGGATATCCACAGATTTGCTCCAGAACTGATGGTATGGTTCTCCTGGGGAAATGAGGTACTGGTCGAGGGTGGGTACTGGCAAGGCTAGAATGGTCATGCAACTCAGTGGCTTTGAGATATCTATGAATTTGTAATAATCAAATAGTTTTTGTTTTCATTGTATGCATCACAACCAGGAATTTAAGTCCTTTCTTTTGCTATTATTTTTTTTTGGAAGATGTTTCAACTCTGCTGTAACTAATGCACAGGGAATGAAAAAACATGGATTTGTAATAAAATAAAAGGCATGATGTGTTAGTTAAATGTATTTAATTATATTTGATAGTGCAGATGGCTCAAAAAACAATGTGAGGTAAAGTCACTTATATTATAATCTTATTAAAACCCACAACATGGACTTATCATACTAAAATTCTCCCTTCCACTGTACATGCAGATCATAATGTGTCAAACTCAACCTGTGAGTTAATTAAGCAGGCAAACGACTCTTTAAGATTACAGTAATCTTACAGTAAAAGAAGAAAATTCATTAAAATATTTATGAAAAGAAGCCAAATGGGATAGGATGAGGTTAGATCTAAAACAATGTGAATGGAAGAAGGTCACAGAGGGAGTTGTAACAAATGAACTCCCAGGGGTATTGTTTCTTGGCAACTGGATTAAAAGAAATGTTTTTATTTTATTACTGATGTGTAGTCTTTTTTTTAATTTTATTTATTTAACATTTGTTAACCGGAAAAGTCTGACTTGGAACGAAGTCAATTTTCAGCGAAGGTCCGGGGAGAATTGCTGCAGATGCATGTCTTTGTAACGTGGGGAAAACCGGTGCACCCGGAGGAAACCCACACGAATGCAGGGAGGACATGCAGACTCCACACAGAAGGCACCCCAGCCAAGAATCGAACCGGAGAACCTCTTGCTGTGAAGAGACAATGCTACCGCTGCACCACTGTGCCATAGTGTTAATTTGGATAAACAAGTTTCATTTGAATGGACAGACTTGGTGTCAGTGTTGATAAAACTTCTAGTATGAAGGAATGATTAATTAGAGGCACCATTTCACTGTGAAAGACAGTGTAGGGGGTTTGTGCATAAAGGTGTGCAACTCTGAAATGTTCTCCCTTAGGTAAAAGCTACTAAAAAAAGATGTTTTCCAGGAGAGTTCTTCTATCTCTGTTATGTTTGTTGGTTCAAAAGGAGAAAGGATAATCGTTTCCAACAAAGCATTCAAGTCTTAGGGTGAGAAATATGTCTTCCACCCAGCTCCTGCAAGTGGACATCTGCCCAATGATAATAGCTGGTTTCCATGGTCTTGTAACTTTTAAGTTGAAGGAAGTGATTTTTAGTTTGATGCCTTATATTACAACTGTCAGCACTCACCAATGAAACCCCTAACATGTACACCTCTCCCTACAGAAACACTGCTTTATTTAGCACAAGTGCAGCTAATTAGTGCTACTATTCATGTTTAAGTCAGCCTAAATTATTTATTTCTGCTCATGTTAATAAACAGTTGTACTTATATTTTCGTCAACCATAACATTCTTCTTTTTCAAGGGTACCATAATATAATGCAATAAAAATGCCATTATATTCACATCCTTTCCAGTCAAAGTTGCAATTATGCATGCAATTTTACTAAAATAGATTATCATATTTTAATTCCATCATCTACAAAGTGGAACTGATACATCGCAGTTCCACCACTTAAGTCACATGACCAGTTCTGATTCAGTTCTCATTAGACAGTTCACATTTGATCTCCTCCAACACCTGGTTTGGTCCCAATTCCATGTCAAGTCTCCCTGGCATCTCTTGTGCTGCTTTTAGTTTTTCCAACATCTGACTTTGGAACAAATGGATTTATTTTAATGCATTTTATCTTTTGGGTTATCATTGCTCACAGATGGCTTTGCAGCTGTCGTCTTCCAACTCATTCAGTTAATGGTGGTTAAATTGTTTAATTCCTTCCAACAAGCGGTCAACCTCCATAATTATCTTTGAGACCCCAGGAAAAAAAACACTGAAAACTGCAGGATTCAACAGTTTTAAACCTCACCCCAGCTCACTGACATTCTCTCATGACTACAGTAAATTTACTCCATTCATGTCTGGTATAAGAGTATTTTCTTACAAATATTTTGGTGTCATCAGCTGTTACCATCTTTCCTATCTACTACATTTTTGTTGACAGCATTTCCTTTTGTTGGTTTGTTTGTATCTTTACAACTATTGGTGTTGGTTGCTTTTGCACATGCTGTGCTTTTTCTGTAAGTATGTCTTGTTGTGGGACATCAGTACAGTTGCTGATATTTTGTTTGTATCTTTACAACTATTGGTGTGGGTTGCTTTTGTACATGCTGTGCTCTTTCTGTAAGTATTTCTTGTTGTGGGACATCAGTCCAATTGCTGATATTGGTCTTCATAAATTGTATACAATCTGTTTCTCACACATTCTCAAGGATGACTCTAAGCCTCAAATTTTCCCTCAATATGTCTTCCAAATCAGATTCTTCTTGGAATAGTTCCCCTTCAGATGTCTTATTTTCTATCAGCCTTTTCCTTAATTTCTATCACTGACTTTTGCAGCTTGACCAATACATTAAAGCAATTATTCATTTTTTCTTCTATTTTTTTTTTTCTAATCTCTTCTCATTTGACTGCATATAGTCTCCTAGGGTCTTGCTTTAAAATCCTCTGATAGGATGTCTGAGAAATGTTGTCTTTAAAGTTATACAATATCACAGTAAATTGAGGCAGCGGAACACAGCAGTAAAATTCAAGAAATTAATCCCAGAACAAACAGTAAGCGCTTTCGCAGCAGCAGCTGCTTCATCAGACAAATAAAGATCCAAACTGTAGTACTTTTAAACAGCAGAGCAGCCAATTAGCATGCAAAAACAATTAGGAATTAACAAGAGCCCTTAAAGCCACACCAAAAAATGCAGTTCAAAGTTCATTGTATAAACACAAAAACATTTCATTCATAAAAACATATAAAGCATTTCATTCAACAGCCAAAAAATGCAGCTCAGAACTCATTATATAAACATGAAAACATTTCCTACATAAGAGCATATAGAACATTTCATTCATAAAAACATTATAAAAATACTGAACATAATTGATATCTATCTGGCTAAGGGCCTATTCATTAAAACTGGTTTAATAGAAAATTTATCATTGAGGCCTTTCCCCATATTAGCTTTCATTCTAATAATCCAGTTCAATTCTTTGCTTTCTACCTTAGTTCTATGTGGGCCCCCCCTTATAATCACATTGACTGTTTCAACAACCATAAACTTAAAATTGTGCTGAGCACCTAGTAACATGATGTGCTTAGATAAAGCATTAGTCTCAGCTCTCCTGGAGATATCATATTGATGCTCCCTCATCCTGTCTCATAGCCTGCGTGTTGTCATCCCAATGTAGAAACAGTAACAAACCGTGCAGTAGGCTAAATAAACTAGATTCACTGTGTGACAGTTAGCTCCGGCTATGAAAAACATCTTTTTATGCATATGTGGATGTTCAAATGCAGCACTACTGTCAATCAAATGACAGTAGTTACATGCCTGACAAGGAAATGTACCAATATTAAGCTCTGTATCAGTATTGGAGTTAAACTTTGGATAACATAGCAATTTCTTAAGTGATCTCTTATTCTTATACATATAGCTCGGGGCTTCTCCTACTATTGATTCCACTCTCTCATTAGATCTAAGTATATCCCAGTGTTTAGTATAGATGTCCTTCAACAATCTAATGTTGCTGGTGTAAGTAATTGGTACTCTCAGTTTACAGCTGGTCACTTTCTGTTTGCAAAATTGAGTGGGTGAAGAGAAATACGGCTTATCCTCCTGAGTTCTAGATGTATATGCTCGAGCTGTAACCGAGCTAATTTCTTTCTTATTATAACCCCTCTCAAGGAATCGCTGTTCCATATGTTTCAATTCACAAGAGAAGGTGGAGTCACCTGCTGTCAATCTGGATGTTCTTAACATCTGTGCTGTCACAACATTATTCAAAATGTGCCCAGGATGCATACTCTGTCTGTGGACAAGCGTATTCCTATGGCAACTTTTCCTATAGATTTCAGAAGTAAAAGCGCCATCAAGTCCCCTGGTAATCCTAACATCAAGAAAATCCATACTTACAGTAGAGCTACTGGCCATCAAACTAAGAAAGTCAGTACTACTGTTGAGCTGACCAATGTATTGAGACAGCTCATCACCAGTACCCTCCCACAGGAGGAAAAGATCATCAACAAATCTCCTGTAAAAAACAACCTGCCCAGGCTTGAGCTGAGGTATGATATGCATTTCCTCCCATTTTGCCATAACAAGGTTGGCGCAGCTATTGGCACAAGAGGTGCCCATGGCTACGCCATCCCTTTGTTTAAAAATACCTTCTTCAAACATAAAAATGTTATTGTCAAGAATAAGTTCCATAAGCATACACAATAAATCTATTTTATAAATCTCATAAATGCCGTCTTGCTTTAGATAGTCTCCCAACATCTCTATCCCTGTGTTATTGGTTATACACGTAAAAAGGGATTTCACATCTAATGCTATCATAATGCAACCAGCAACAGGTGGTTTAACTTGTATGTGAGCAAGTAAGTCCCTAAGGAACTGTTCAGTATCCTTTAAAATATGACAGTTCTTAGCTAAGATTGGTTTCAAATGTTGTTCAACATAGATGGAAAGGGGTTCAGTGCACCACCCCCTTCCAGCTACTATTGGTCTCATAGGGGGTTTACTGGCATGCTTATGTATTTTAGGGAGGCCCTGTGTAGAAGGCAAAGTTGGTTCTTGTATAATAAAATAATGAAAAAGATCAATACTAATATGTCCAAGTTGCAGACATTCAAACAATTAATTATACACTCTACTAATAGACTGTTCAACCTGTTGCATTGTAAATGGAATATAAATTAATGGATCATCGAGCACGGTATATATTACATCCTTGTAAAATGTATAATCCATAACTACAAGACATCCACCTTTGTCTGCTGGTCTAAAGCTCAAGGTAGAATCCTGACACAATTGTTCTAGAGCTAACCTCTCATTAACTGACATGTTGCAAAAAGTCTTTGTATTTCTATTATTTTCATACAATGCATAAATGTCCCTAATACATGCTTTTTCAAAAACTTCAATAGCATCAACTGTAGGTGGTATAAAGCAACTAGTTTTCCTAAAAATATTAGCATTATTATTACTAGTGCCATGTGAATCATTGAAAAACATCTTTAAACTGACATTTCTAGTAAAAGTCTTAAGTTCTATAATGTTTTCAGTTAGAGTCATTTTCGTAGCTGGTATGAAACTCATACCTTTGTTTAGAAGGTTCATTTCAATGGCTGTTAGTCTATGACTAGATAAATTCCAAACTAGCATTGTTCCCACATCTTCTTCAATGTTAATGGAGTCCCTTCCTCGGCCGATGCCTTCCTCTTGAATCGTGCTCTCTCCAAAGGTCGTTCATAAAAATTAGACGTACGAATGGGAAGAGGGTTAGACAGCAAGCCGTTTGGATTAAACAGCAGAGTTAGAGCACAATTAATTGCCACTGTATGGGAAGAATCCTTCCTTCGTGCTCCATTATCCAACACACTGGCTGAATTAGTGCTGATGTCATCCGCAGGCAAAGGGCATGTACGTAAGCCTGAGGGTACCTCCCTCACTCTATGTTCAGTATGTGGTTTCTCAGCATTTAAGGTGGAACTAGAAGGAACAACAGGAGCCTCAGTGTTGAATATAGTTGGTTCCTGTCCTTGAACAGGATCATTGGAAGATGTTTTAGAGTGACTGGTGTTCACATTAATGTTTGTAGTAACAGGTCTGTCCTCCCTGGGCCAAGTGAAGACTCTTCCATTAGAAAATTCAGCAATATCATGTTGTATCTTTTTCCTTTTATTGTTGAGCATCTGTCTTTCATAGGCAGCAATAGAGTCTATAATGTGTTCCACCTTAATATCTGCAACTGAATCTGGATATGTCTCATAGAGGCCCATTTGTGCTTTCTCAATATCAGATAGCAAATTGTCCTCATGTGGTTTAAAAAATTGTATTAGGAGTCTCATATAGCTATAGCTTGTATCCAAATTGATTTGCTGCCATTGAGTCAAAAGGTCATTATACGTGTTGCCATAGGTAGGCATAGTTAAAACCCTTAGGCCACGAGGAACAATACGCAAATTGAGACATGCCTCAAAATGGAATCTTAGTGTTTTTAGTCCAATTAATCTTCTGGCATAATTTTCAAGTTTATGTAAATCCCTTCTCAGGGTATTTGAATCATACTCACAGTTATTCAGAGTAGGAGGTGCATTATCTGCTGGTATAATGTCCAATAAGGGATTCTCAGAGCTCCCAAGTAAAGATGAAAAGTTCTTACAGCCAGTAAAAGTCATGCTATTCAGCTCAGACAAGTTGGAAGAATCCCGTGGTTGACAACAACCTTCTGCCATGTCCTTACACCAAATCCAACACAGTATAAAACAACAAAGAACAAAGACTATGATGTAGGTAAACCGGTCCTCCAAAAAATAAATCATACAATATCATGTTACTAGGTGCTCAGCACAATTTTAAGTTTATGGTTGTTGAAACAGGCAATGTGGGTATAAGGGGGGGGGGGCACATAGAACTATGGTAGAAAACAAAGAATTGAACTGGATTATTAGAATGAAAGCTAATATGGGGAAAGGCCTCAATGATAATTTTTTTGTTAAACCAGTTTTAATGAGCCCTTAGCCAGATAGATATCAATTATGTTCAGTATTTTTATAATGTTTTTATGAATTAAATGTTCTATATGCTCTTATGTAGGAAATGTTTTCATGTTTATATAATGAGTTCTGAGCTGCATTTTTTGGCTGTTGAATGAAATGCTTTATATGTTTTTATGAATGAAATGTTTTTGTGTTTATACAATGAACTTTGAGCTGCATTTTTTGGTGTGACTTTAAGGGCTCTTGTTAATTCCTAATTGTTTTTGCATGCTAATTGGCTGCTCTGCTGTTTAAAAGTACTACAGTTTGGATCTTTATTTGTCTGATGAAGCAGCTGTTGCTGTGAAAGTGCTTACTGTTTGTTCTACTGTTTGTTCTGGGATTAAATTCTTGAATTTTACTGTTGTGTTCCGCTGCCTCCTTTGACTGTAATATTTTTTGGAGGACCGGTTTACCTACACCATAGTTTTTTGGAGGACCGGTTTACCTACACCATAGTTTTTGTTCTTTGTTGTCTTTAAGTTGTTTGAAGCCATAACTTGAACCTGCACCATACGCTGGTCTGCTTCCCATGGAATCTCGGGTGGGTCCTTACCCAACACAATGTTCTCTTCCCTTTTCACTTTGTATTTCTTTCTTGTGGTATTTTCTTTCATGACATCCACACAGAATTTTCAGCCAGGAACTGAATTTAAACAAAATTGACTTTTTTTACTGGCTGTTTTCAGCAATTTTTGTTTTTCCTGCTGGGAGAGCTCTAGTCAACATGCTTTTCAATCAGTGAATCAGTTTCAAACAACTTGACTGCACAGGAAGCAATAAGACTTTAATCAAAGAACTGGAAGCAACTTTTGAGAAAGAGAACCATAACAACCTTGAGGAAACTTTTGAAGTTCTGAAAGAGAGAGTGAAAATATATGAGCAATCCACAAAGGAATGTAAGATCACTAAGAAGAAAAAAGATCAGCAAGACAAGGAGAGGACTCTGAAAGGCTTGCCAAGGCAAAAAAAAAAAAATAGAAACAGGAGAACCAACAACAAACAGGGGTCTAACTATTATAGGAGTTACAACAGGGTTAATAGAAGAAATTACCACCATGGCAGCAGACCTTGATGGGATTTTCACATTAGAGATCACTGCACAGAACCAGACATGGGTGTTGGACAAGAACAACAGGAAGCCCCTCCACCATCACAAACACCCCTAGCCACCAACACACCTCAAAGACCTGGTATGGAACAGGTGGATTTGGATCAGAACAGAGACCAGAGCCACAGAATGGACTAGAATCACCAAAGGAATCTAATGAAAGAATAGCAGAACTGACAGAACAACTGAGACCACTGACAATTCAGCTACCACGAACAGCAGTAGCACCAGTACCGAGACCCACATCATTAGAAAGAATTTTTTTCAGCTGAACAGACACCAACCACCATACCAGTACCAGCAACAACACATGTACCAGTATCAAGACCAATGCCAGATCCCCAGGGCCAGTCCCTCTTACCACAGCTTCAACCAGGAATACTACTACAATCCACCGAGGTTCTAGATGGCACAAGAGGAATTTCAGCACTCTCAAACTCCATCGAGGAATCCCCAAGGCAACAGAAGGACCAAGCAGTGGAGTGGGGTGAGAGAAATGAGGTAGCTAGGCAATCCCAACTACAGTTTGTGTGTTTTTAATAAAGATTCAACTTGAACTAGCTTGTGCTTTCCTACTTTCATTAGTGGATTTATATTTTGGAAAGTTTTTAAAGAAAGTACTTCTACCACCTGTTATTATGTGGGATATTCACAATATGGTTTTTATTAGGTGCCTGAACTAAGGAACTCTAGGGAATCTTAGATCTTAGATCTTCCACACAGAGAAGTTTCCTCATTATTTGTTGTTGGATCCAGTATATTGACATACCAGGTCTGTGAGACTTCGAGGGACACCACGGAGACTGTTTGTTTCTTTTCAATCAGTGGCTATCTTGGAATTTCCTTTTGTAATGCATTGTTATTCATAGGTAATTACTAGGTCAGTGACTCAAGGGGACCTTTTTAAGTCTAGCCATGCTTCTCAAAGGTGAGAATCAAACTCTGTACCTTGTGTCTTCAAGGTAAACACCTTAACCATTATGTCTACCTCCATCCAGTCCCAAAGACAACATTAGGGAAATGGTCATACTTCTTAATTCCTATTAGGCACTGTTTTCTGAAGACATGTAGCAGGTGTTAATGGAGGCAAGGCAGTCTGCTACTAGAAAATCATATATTAGCAAATGGAAAAGGTTTTCTAGTTGGTGCCAACAATATAACCAGCACCCATTCAGGGCTAGTTGTTCTCTGGTTTTACAAAATGTATGTGTGTTACTATCCTATGGCCTTTTTTCTCCTCTATCAAGATTCATTTATTGGTCAAGTGGTCATTTCAGCAAGCCTTCCCATAGATAGTTCTCATTCAATGTATTCTTATATCAAAATGATCTTAAGTTTTACATAAGAGGCTTCCAAGAAAACCAGTGGCCTTTTCTTGGGATCTTAATTTTGAATCAGGGAAGCCAACACTTGCTCCATTTGAACCAGCTAATTTGGCTGTCTTGAAGTTCTTAACATGGAAAATAGTTTTACTGATTGCTCTGATGTCTGAAAGAAGGGTGTTTGAGGTGCAAGGTCTTATGGTGAGTCAAGCCAATCTCATTTTCCATAGAGACATGGATTCTTTGAGAAACTAATCTTTCTTTTATGCCTAAAATGATATCCATGTTTACTATATCCACCTATCCATCTCCCTGTTTTCTTTCCTGAACCAAAACAGAAAAAAAAATGAGGGAGAAAGGATACTCCATACCATGGATGTCCACAGACAATTAAGGTACTATCTTCACAAAACTAAATCTTTCAGATCCTTGGATCAACTTTTCATTTCTTGCGAAGGTAATAAGAAGGGACAACCTATGTCAAAACAAACCATTTTCCAAGTGGTTATCTAAGGTGATTAGTTTTTGTTATGCTCACCTTAATAAAATTATTCCAGGCAGGGTCAAGGCCCACTCTTGGCATCATCTATGGCTTTTTGGAAAGGGATGGATTCTGGAAGTATTCTAGAATCTGCTTCTTGGTCATCTTGTACATACTTTTACAAATAAACTTAATTCCTTCTCTACGTCCAGATCAAGCTTTGTTAAGACCATTCTTCAGGGGATCCTGGAATCTTCTCCTTCCAACTCCCAAATGTAATTAGCTTAGGTAATCTATACATATGGCTTAGGCTACAGCAGTAGTGATCACTATGCTGAACACTTGTTGAACTTACCATAATAGTAGATGTTTGAATGATTTTATTATCAAAATTTGGACTGGCAATTGTGCGTTTATGCACACTGCCGAACCGAAACTACAAAAATGTAATCACCGATCCCTTCATAAAGTTGGAAATCATCACAACGATCCCATTCACAACACTGAACTTTCAGAATCGAAAGTCAGTATTGGCATCAATGTTTTGCAAGGGGGGCAAGCCCCCCTGCACCCCCATGTGGGGGGCTGTGCCCCCCACACCCCCTGCAACTTAAGTATACCAAATCCGAGATCGTACTACAGTGAGGAAAATGTGAAATTCCCCACTCCCCACTGTACTGAGATCTACATTCACAATGCCAGACTCATAATAATGAATGCAGCTCTACATTCGTTATTATGGTTCGTAATATTGCAGTTTGGCATTGCAGATCTTGAGTGCCATGATTTTGAACAAGTGGTAGTCATACAACTGCCATTCCAAATTTTGATTGTAAGCCATTTGAATGATCACAGCTGCAGTAGCCACTTTCTCCGTCCATCCTCCTTGTTTTTTGGTGTGATTTTGTATGTCATGGTGTGGACATTTTTTTTTGTTCCTAGCATTGTTCTTTCAGGGTTCAGCCTCTCTCTCTCTGCTGGTAGGAAATCAATGAAAGGGAATTGCTCCCAAACATATATTTTAATCAGGTCAGTTCAAGCTGTCTAATGGTTTGAGCACATGGGAGGTACCATGAAGCTTTAGATGCTGGCTGGCAGTTATATCCTATACCGTACATAGCCCATATAGGTTAGGGTACTGCATCAATGATCAGTTTGATGAACATAGACAGTTGTCTATGGATTCTGGCACATTTTGAAGAAGATGTGAACTTCATGTTATATTCCAGAGTAAATATCTCCAACACAATTTGTCTGTATTTAAAGAATACAGCATTGCAGTGAACAAATGTGCTTATTCAAATGGTTTGCAACTTTCTTGACATCTACAAGATTGTTTTGTGATATACTACTGTATATGATAGTTGCTTACTGTATAGCTTGCCCTACCAAGTTGGTACAGTAGCTGTTTGGTAAGGCATGCTGTACAGTACTCAGCTGCCCTTCACAGCAGTGTTATATGCTGATGGCAAGAATGACTGCAAGTCATGAATTAATAAGAGTCATTTAAATGCAGCTGGTGCTGCGGTGATTAGAATATTACTGTAGTGAGTGGCTCTAGTCCTATACAGGCACCCATTTGCAGGATCTTGCCTGCATATAGGGGGATTGGGCAAGAGTAAAATGTGGTACTAGGTTTGCCTTCATTTCTGCTGTACAGTGAAAATGTAGGGGGGATTTATACTGTGCCAATAACAACTCAGCGCTGTTTACTGAGCAACATATTAGTAGGAGAGTGGGATTATTGCAGCTACATCTGTTACACCATTTGTTTGTGTGCCACTGGAGTGCCACACTTTATGTCATGGGATCCAGCATATTTATCCATGTTGTCAGGTTTGTGAATCATGCACAAGTGGGAGAGGGGGATATTAGTCTCATTAGCATAGAGGTAAGACCAATTGTGAAAAAGTGAATCACTTGGTGACTCCCCCATTGGAGGGATCAGGGTGAAGTAGTTGCTGTATTTAGCATTGCTGTGCGATGCAAAAAGGTCGCAGCAAGGCTGGCCCCATTTGCGGAATATCACTTCCGCTACTTTCTGATTGAGGGACCACTCATGCGGCCATAGAATGGCTGTGCTCAATTTGTCCGCAATAACGGTGGATTTCCCCAGGATATGCATTGCTATTAGAAAGCAGTTGGAGGCTGTCACCCAGTGCCTGACTATGATAGCTTCTCGACAAAGTGGGTATGATCTGGTTCCCCCTTGTTTGTTGATATATCAAACTACAGACGTTGTTGGTCTGGATCACAATTGTTCCCATAGGAAGAGAGTCCTGGAATGGTTGCAGTGGTACAAGCATTGCTTTTATCTCTAGGACATTTATATGCAGGTGTGCCTTGTGGTCTTGCCAGATACCTTGAAATGTCTTCCCAAGAAAAGGCCCAGACCTGTAACTGATGAAACCTCCTCACTGTATGGCAAATGAGATCTGAGGTAACCAGGGGAAGGCATTATGGGTAAAGAATGGAACCCATGAGCTTTACTGAGGACCTCAAGTTGGAATATTGACTGAGACAAATCTGACACATCAGATCTGACCCTATAAGTGAGAATAAAGGAGAGATTGACAACATCACATCATACTTTATATGACAACAGCAACAACATGTTTTTGGATGCAATGGAAATTTGGTGGAGATATCTAGAAGGCTGCTGGCTAGTGTGGACATCAAATGTAGCATTCTTGTAACAATTTGTCCAGTATTTAAATGATAGTATGTGGGCAATACAGTTTAGTTTGTGTTATGATTTACAGCAAATTTATTTTTTTATCAAAAATTGAGATGATGGTGTTACAAAAGGAGATACTGCCAGCCCAGCTAGCTGGAATTTTGTAAATAATTATATGTCATTGGTGAATATCGAAATGATTTATATAAGATGTTTGTGTTACAAATGTATAAGAACCATATGCCATGTGTATATCAGACTGCTTGTACAGACGTGTATGTGTTGAAAAGGTGTTTATAAAATGCTTGTGTTTAAAATGGATCCACAGTGTGCCATACTGGAAGAGAACAGAAATGTACATACACAGTTGTAACATTTCAAATGTATATATTTTAGCAGTGAGAACTGGAATACAGGAGGCTAACTTCAGTCCAGCAAACTTCAGAACAATAACTGAAATTAAATTACTTTATGGCTGGGCCATAAAAGATGGTATGTTTCAGTTTTCAATGCAGCAAAAAATACAATGTCTGCACTAGAAAACTTTCTGTATTGTCTTTAGGGTGAAGTCATTACTAGACATGAAAGCATGAATGAATGCAGTTGTTTTATGACTTCCAGCATCTACCAGAGACCTGAGAAGCCCTTGTCTATGTATTTTTATCACTGAATGCTAAATGCTACCAGCTGCCATCAATGATTGTTTGGCCTGGGAACTAGGAGTCAGATAACAAGAAATGATGTCATTCTGCACGCTATCCCAGCAGTAATATTTTAGATATTAATTTGAGAAGTCTCTTAGTGAGGCAGAGCATTCTCAATTCTGTCTTGGATGTGACAACAACTAGAAGATCCATTCACCACATCTGCCTTGCTCTTGAAGTAACTTCTTAGGTTATAGGAATTCTCTTAGATTCAATCAAGAATATAGTGAAGCTTAGTTTAGATATTTTTCTTTGTTTGAGACTGTCCTGCGGTGTTGTTTTAAATATTTCCTGTGGTTTTGAACTTAGATGTCACTGTGAATATATATTTAATATTGTCTTGTTCTTTTATTATTTTAGTTGAATAATACCACGAACCTCCTAAAACACTCAACAGCCAAATGGAGAAAAATAGGTGAAGGCAGAGTAAACTGTTGAAGTCACCATGAAGAAATAAAAGTCCTTGTTGCAATATCCAAATATTTTATTCGACCATAGAAACAAAGGATGAGCGCTTTCACGTGCCACCTGCACGCTACTTCAGATCTAACAAACATCAATTCATGATTGCTTTTATAGCTGAATCAATTATCTAGATTCAACTAATAAAACAATTAAACAATTAAAATAAAACAGTCCTTGGTCTATTACGATGCATAGATTTTAAAGTCCTAGTATACAATTTTTCAGCACAACATTATATGTGGCTTGTTCATAACCACAACTGACATAAATTTATCTTAATAACTTAACGAAAATCAATAATAAAAATTGAACCTATGTATACTTATATAAAAAATAATAATAATATATATCTATTGTAAAAGTATATAACTATGTGTAAAAAGTGTGTTTCGCATATATAACAATATTGTGTACAAATTTGTAGATGAAAACAAATCATCAGTGACTGTTGTGCTGCATATGATGGAAACCATATAAAATAATTATAAGCAACAATAACAAAATTTGATTGTATAATGTCTAAATATAATTATACCATATTAAGTCCATATAAAAACAAATAATCAATGTCAAGCTAATATAGATAAAATATATACCTGAGATAAAATGTAAAAAACTTTTATTATTTATTATTAAATATATTTAAACCTTTCATTGTGGCTGCTCTGTGTAGAGTTATTTAGCTTTTGAGAGTACTTGCATATTCATTTGGTGACACTGTGTGGGCCACTCATAATAGCCTTGCTCTTGGTCAAACTACTATTTGTGTTTATATTAATATTATACAGTAAGATTGAACGCCCTTTGTTAAGGATCTTAAAGCAGTTGATAAGGAGTGACTGGTGGCAGTAATAAGTACCTTATAGTCTGGGCAGAAGGGGGCATATCTAGTAAATCCATGCCAGCCTTTCCCAGGTGTGTGTGTGTGTAAATCAAACCTCAAAGCGTGTGTGTGTGTGTGTGTGTGTGTGCGAGCTACTTGGGCAGGGACATAAAGCACTGGTTGGACAAATAAGGTGCTGGGGGTCTTGTCTTGGTCACTCAGCCGAGATCTCAACTCTATAGCTGTGCCAGTGGAGAGTCTTATTTGGGATCTGGAGGAAGAGTGAGAAACCAGCCCTGGGCTGACTGTGGTCTCTGTGTGCTCTTAACAGAAATTGCACTTGATGCAGAGAGCTGTATCTCAAAATACTGTGTGTGTACCTGTCATCCTCCCAGTGAATATTCACCCACTGTTGCCAGTGGTGAGAATTGAGGCTCCTTGATTATTGGTCCAGTGGTGGGCCATCACATTTGATTGGCAGTGGCGGGATATCCACATCACATTTAGCTGACAGTGGTGGGATCTCCACATCACAAACTGGTATTCAATGGTCTGGATGTTAAACTCCTGTGGCCTGTAAGTGGTGGTCACTGGGCAGGGTGTTTGTGCTCTCAACCAGCCACATTGTAGTCATTTGGAGTTTCATATCACAATAGTTTTATTTATTTTTTGTTAGCTTAGCTAGCCAGGGAGAGCAGGCAAGGATGTCAGCAGAGGATTATGGCAAGTTGACAAGAAGCCAGTTGGCTGAGATGTGCCATACCAAAGGACTGGTGCATGCCAACCTGACTAAAGCAAAAATTATTTCAGCCTTAGTCACAGCCACATCACAGACCAGCAACCAGGAAGACAGCTAGACTGCCCTTGGGGATGTACAACTTTCAGAAAATAGACAGTTCAACTTTGCCTCAGAGGACTTAGAAATCCATCTGGAGTCAAAGAGACTTGAAATGGAGGCCAGACATTTGAAAATAGAATCAACAGAGAGACTGCATCATTTAAAGGCTGAAGAAAATGAGAAACTGTGTCATTTAGAGGCTGAAGAAAATGAGAAATTGCGGCTTTTGGAGGCTGAAGAAAAGGAGAAACAGAAACAAATGGAATTAGAATCAGCAGAGAGACTGAGTCATCTGGAAGCTGAAGAAAATGAGAGGCAGAGGTGGCATGAAAAGGAAATGCTTACTCTTCACCAGAGTCATAGAGGTGACAGGGAAAGGAGTAACCAAACCCCAGAAGCAGTAAAGGTTGGTAAATTTCTTCCACAATTTACAGAGGGTGATAATTTTGATAGTTTTATTCATATGTTTGAAAGGGTTTGTAAACAGTATAGTGTTGACCAAGGGTCCTGGGTAAGGTTTTTAACCCCCTTGCTCCATGGTAAAACTGTAACTGCTGTTTCTAAATTGTTTGATACTGATTGCTTAAATTATAATGCAGTTAAAAATTGTTTATCAGAGTGTTTTAAGTTAATGCCTGAAGCCTATTAAAAAAAAGTTTTGTAAACATAGACACAGGAGAGATGAAAGTGTGTGTGAATATATTTCAGAGTTAAGCACTTATTTTCATAGGTGGGTGGGTGAGTGGGTATCAGGTCGCCATTTTTGAAGGGCTGGCAGTCTTTTTAGTTCATAGGTTCATGGGTTCATACTAGGCCATCTGCCCTAGGGAATTTATAAGCCTAGCCAGAGTGTGTTTGGCTTTCGCCACCCATTTTAAATTTATTTTGCTATGCCCTTTTTCGAGGTTAGTATACTGTGCCTCTGTCTAACAGTGACACAGAAGTGATACCCGGGGTAAACCTATGATCTCCCATCCACTCATCAAGATTCCTCTTGAAGAGAGTCAATGAGGGACTCTGCCTAACCTGGACTGGGATTTTATTCCAGAGTGAAGGGAGCCTCTGGGTATATAGTGAGGGACAAGTCCTTAGAACTTTGCCTGAGGCATGAGAATCTGGTTGGCAGATAGAGAATGCAACACCGCAGAAGAGTTGGGGGAAAAAGGAGACCTATACCTAGCAAGCAGGGAATCACTGCACAGGAAAAGGATACCCATGGTGGGCAGCCTAAACCACCCCAACATAGTCTGTCAGTAACAGGGGAAGCCACTAGTTCAGGTACATGGCCACGATTAAGGGTAAACTGTTTTACATGTAACCAGTGGGGCCATGTATCATATAGATGTCCACAGAGGCAAGGTGGGGAACAAACGATAGGAGAGCTAGCAAGTGGGAATGACAGTACCAGCAGTAAGTTGTCTGGAGATTGTGAAGCCTGCAATTGTTAAATAGGAGCACTACTTGCTTGGGCAGTCTACTCCAGTCAGAGCTTTAGGAGGGACCCCATTCCAAATACTTTTGGCTAGGGTTCACATTGACTGGAAGGGTGTAAAAGAAAGCAAGCAAGTAAGTGTTTATAAAGATATCCCTGCAGATGTCCTGATAGGGAATGATTTTGATAATGCAGTACCTTGTATGCATGCAGTTACATGCAGTCAGGCTTGGAGGCAAGCATGTGGGTCTGGTAGCCTGGGGGGACCCAGGCAGACTGCACACTTGAAGCCAGGACTGGTGAGGTGGTTACTTCAGAGAGGGAGCTACCCTGTAGCAGTAAGACTGAAGATAAGCCTGAGCTGCTTGTGGGTACTGATCTCCCCTTGGACAGCATGACTGCAAAGGCAGAGGTGAGTAGTAGTATCCAGGCTGACAGTGAGGCACTGCTGTCAGAGGATACCATACTTCCTGTGGAAGGGGAGCTTGAAAGGGTTACAAAGAGAGAGTTGAGACAGGCTCAGCTCTCAGACCCTACATTACAAGGCTTGAGGAAGGTAGCCAGGGAGGCACCTGATTCTCAAGGAAAGGGGAATCTGTATACTGCGACAAAGGGTTACTGTATAGAGAGTGGACCCCCAAGGGATGGCTATAAGGTGAGAGGATACAGCAGTTGGTAGTGCCCAAAGCCTACCATCTTGCACTTCTAGCCATAGCCAATGACATTCCCTTTGCAGGTCATAAGGGCATAAAGCATACAAAGGGATGTATTATGAAGGACTTTTTTTGGCCTGGGATTTCCAAGGATGTAACAGGGTACTGCAGGACTTATGAGCAGTGCCAAAAAGTAGGCAAGGCAGGAGACAAGGTGAAAGCTCCTTTGATGCTATTTGCCTGTGATTGAGGAGCTATTTCAGAAGGTAGCTAGGGATTTTGTGGTGCCTCTGAGTACCCCAAGTTCCACAAGGGAATAGATTATGCTACCAGATACCATGGCTCTGTCCTCCATTGAGGCAGAAGAGGTGGCCAGTGTGTTGATAGAGATTTTCAGGAGGGTAGGTTTCCAAAATAAATATTGACTGACAGAGGTGACAATTTCATGTCAGACCTGCTGGCTTGTCTGTGGGAGCACTGTGGGGTGAAGCACCTAAAGACCACCCCCTTTCATCCCCCAGACTAATGGTCTGGTGGAGAGGTTAAAATCTACACTAAAGACCATGCTACAGACATTTGCAGACCAGTTTAAGAGGGAGTGGGACAAATATTTTCCCCATCTGTTTGCTTACACAGACATTCCCCAGGAATCCACAGGTTTCTCACTTTTTGAGTTGCTCTATGTGCATAGAGTGAGGAGACCTCAACATTTGATTTGTGAAGAGTGGGACAGTGAATGTGACTACCACAAGTAGTCTGTTGTGGCATAAGTCCTAAACCTCAGGACAAGGCTCAGGGAACACATGGGCTTGGCCCAGAAGAACCTGGCAGAATCCCAACAGCAGAAAAAGGTCAGGTATGACAGGAATTCTTGAGCTAGAGAGTATTCTATGGGGCAGCAGGTTATGGTTCTCATTCCTGTCAGACTCAACAAGCTGCAGGCAGCTTGGAGGGACCCTTCAAAGTGATAAGGAAGGTCAGTGATATTAACTACATGGTAGAACTGCAAGGCAGGAGGCAAGGGCACAAACTGCACCATGGTAACATGATGAAACCTTACCTTGATAGAGAGGCTCTTGTGCTAAGTATTTGCAGTAGTAGGCAGGAGGAATCTGAGGGGGATCTATGGCTACAGCAAGCTAGCCACAACATCCCAAGTTACTATGGTGGAGCCTTGGGTTGTAGGCATATGATATGACAGTGCAATACTGTAATGGGGTCAGCAATGCAAAAACAGATGGAATCGCAAGACAGGGAATAGGGTAATGTATTCCCAGATAGGATCATCTCTCTCAAGCAACATTTCTCAAGGGTCACTTGAAAAACTAGCTTGAGTCTTCGAAGGGGGGAAGAAGACACCAAATGTGATGACCCACCACTGGACCATTAATCAAGTAGCCTTAATACTCACCACTGGCAACAGTGGGGGAAGGTTCACTGGGAGGATGAGAGGTACACACACAGTACTTCCAGATGCAGCTTTCTGCATTAAGAGAAATTTCCCTTAAGAGCACACAGAGACCATAATCAGTCCAGGGCTGGTTTCTCACTCATCCTCCAGATCCCCAGTAAGACTCCCCACTGGCATAGCTCTATAGTTGAGATTTAAGGTGAGTGACCGAGCCAAGAGCCTCATCATCTTCTCTGTCCAACCAATGCTTTGTGCCCCTGCCCAAGTAGCTCACACACACACACCCACACACACACACACACACACACACACACACACACACACACACACACACACACACACACACACACACACACACACCTGGGAAAGGCTTGCACGGGCCTAGTAGCTATGCCCCCTTCTGCACAGTTATTACTGCCACCAGTCACTTCTTATCAGCTACTTTAAGGCCCTTAACAAAGGGTGTCCAATCTTACTGTGCAATATTAATATTAATACAAATGGTAGTTTGAGCAAGAGTAAGGCTATTATTAGTGACCCACACAGTGTCACCAAATTAATAAGCAAGTACTTTCAAAACTTAAATATCTCTACACAGATCAGCCACAATTAAAGGTTTAAATATATTTAATAATAAATAATAAAATAACAATTCAGTACTAAATATATATTCACAGTGACATCAGAGTTCAAAACCACAGGAAATATTTAAAACAACATTTCAGGACAGTCTCAAATAAATAAAGACAAATATCTAACCTAATCTTTACCATATTCCTGACTGACTCTAACAGAATTATTATAACCTAAGAACTTAATAATAGAGCATGGCAGATGTGATGAATGGATCTTCTAGTTGTTGTCAGGTCCAAGGCAGAATGCTCCGTCTCACTAAGAGACTTCTAAAATTAATATCTAAAATATTACTGTTGGGATAGCAGAATGACATCATTTCTTGTCATCTAACTCCTAGTTTGTAGGCCAAACAACCATTGATGGCAGCTGGTAGTATTTAGCATCTACCTGTAAAAATATAAAGCTGCTCCTCAAATCTCTGGCATATGCTGGAAGTCATAAAACAATTGCATTCCTTCATGCTTTCAAGACTAGTAATTAGTTCACCCCAAAGATAATACAGAAAGTTTCCTAGTGCAGACACTGTGTCTCTTGCTGCATTGAAAACTGGAAAATACCATCTTTTATGGCCTAGCCATAAAGTAATTTAATTTCAGTTATTTTTCTGAATTTTGCTAGACTGAAGTTAGCCTCCTGTGTTCCAGTTTCCACTGTTAAAATATATACATTTAAACAGTTACAATAGTGTATGTACATTTATGTTCTCTTCCAGTAGGGCACACTGTGGATCCATTTAAACACAAGCATTTTACAAATACCTTTTCAACACACACACGTCTGTGCAAGTAGTTTGATATACACGCAATACAGTTCTAATACATTTGCAATACAAACATCTTATATGAATCATTTTGATATTCACCAATGACATATAATTATTTACAAAATTCCATCTAGCTAGGCTGGCAGTATCTCCTTTTGTCACAGATGGTACTTTGAATACTTGTTTTTTTTAGAAAAGTGTTCCATTGTATATCTTTGCTTGAAGGAACAAGTTGCCACCCTTTGTATATCATACATAACAGTCTCATGTCTCTATTTTGTAGAACTGATTATTGATTTTTCTGAAGATTTAACTCAAAAGTTTTTGGATAGAGGTTATACAGTTAATGCTAATCCTAAACTATGTTTAGTAACCGCATTTGGAAGTAACATTAGGATGTTTTGTGACTTAATACAAAAGCACTGTAATATCCTGTTGGTTGATAGGGATGTGGTTGAGGTTTTGCCCTCTAGATGCAGGTTTACCTACCGAAGAGGAGGTTCTGTTGGTAGTATGTTGAATCATTACAAGAAATGGATTGATATTACAGTGACTATACAATGTTCACTTAATGGTACTGAAGTACAGGGTTGTTCACCATATGGTCATTGTGCTGCATGTAAACTGGTATTGAAAATTTTCATCAGTGTATATTGCTAGGACATACCAGATTAACAATCTGATCACCTGTGATTCGGAATGGGTGATTTATATAACCTTGTGTGGTTGTCATTTTAGGTGGGTAAAACTTTTAGACAGTTTAAAACAACAGTGCTAGAGCATTTAAGTGACAGTAGATGTCACAGGGAGTCCGATGCACTTTATAAAAACCACTTAAAATATCCCACAACTTGTTTCTGGTTTGTTGGCATTGCTAAAATTTCAAAATGTACACTTAAGTTATGCTGGCAAAATATTTTGTTCAACAAAGAGAGATTTTTGGATTATTACATTGGAGGCATTATTTTTTCCGTGTCTCGATGGAATTTTGTAATGTTTTTCAACTATGGTGTTTGTTGTTATGCAGGTTGCACTTTAAGGAGAGGACATTGTTTGGAATGTATTTGATGGGCTCTCCTTTGTCATGGGAATGATTCACATTGGCAAAAACACAAGAACGGAGCTAGTCTTCCATTAAACAAAACACCAGGGTGAAAAATTCTCTTATTTATTAATTTATTCTGGTACCTCGGCCTTTTGTCTTCAAAGGAATAATAATACATCAACATACCTCTTATTTTATATCATCTAAATTCAATCATGCTTAATTACTACAAATCATTCAATTAACCTATTAAACTTCATTAATCTACTTAGCTCATCCTAAACTTTATATTACAATTACATTTTTTACGGTACATTTTTTTAAAAGAAGAGACATACCTCTTAAAACACAATATACAATCTGCTTTAAATGCACATCAACCTGATAATACATATTAGAAAACATTTTAAATATTCCATTGCAAAATCTTATGTTAAATAAACATATTATTCCTAGTTCATATGCAAAAATACAAATAACACACCTAAATGTTTCTAATATCCATTAAATTGTGCCTATAAATGTACCTGCTCAATACAATAACTTACAAAGTTAAATTACTATCAATATTCATGCCCCTAGGTAACAATGTTCTGAAATTTTTTATCATCCTACATTCTTGCCTATTCAACTCTTCCTTAAAATTTCCCCCATTTTCCATATGTGGCCATGCCAAAACACTGAAAAACATGCTCTGATTATTTCCTCCATGTACAAAAACAAAATGTTCTGCAACTGGACTTAAACAATTCGTTTTCCTAATATACCCTAGGTGCTCCATAATTCTCACCTTTACTTTCCTTTTTGTCTGCCCTATGTACCATTTCAGTAGTTCACATCCACAACCTATCACATAAATAACACCCTGTGAATTACAATGAAAACTTTCTCTTGCCTTATATAACTTGCCATTAATTTTACATCCATCAAGGACATTTTTTGACCCTATTACAAACATTGCAACTTTCACATGACCACATGCCAACCCTGCCTATATTTTCCTTTTGTCCATAACCACCACTATTTCCTTCAAATTTCCAAACTTTCCATAGGAAAAAGTTATAAATCTAGGGAAAAGATGTCCTATGCTCATATCCTCTTTTACCATGTACCAACATTTTCTAATAGTCTCTTCTACTATGTGAGAAAAAGGAGAGAACTTTGTAACAAAAAATTATTTATTCTCAGCCTGATTCTTTTTGTACTCATTATCTTGCTTTCTATTGACTTGATCAAACCTCACTTGTTTTTTACTTCCCCCTATGACTACCTTTCTAGCCTCTTCTAAAAGACATTCAGAATACCCCCTATTTTTTAATCTATTGAAGGCATCCATTAAAAATGTCTGTTTCAACCCTTCTTCTAAAGTGTTTGCCTAAATTTGTTTAAATTCTACTAAAGGTAGTGCCTTAATCAAATGTGGGGGGTGCACACTCTTTGCATGCAAAACATTATTTATTGAAGTTGGTTTCCTATGTGGTTTAAATTGTATACTATCTCTCCCATTCACATATAGTTCCATGTCCAAGTATATGATACTGGTAGAATTTATCTGATGGGTGAATTTAAAACCATGCTCAGTACTATTCAAGTCTTCCATAAATTTCAAAAAAACTTGTTGTTCACCTTTACATACAAAAATTAAATCTATGTACCTTCCATAGTAAACTACATTTTCAGCAAAATATTTATTGTGATATACTAACTGGTATTCAAAGTCACCCATATAAACTATAGCATATGAGGGGCAAAAGCCACCCCCCATTGCTGTACCTCTTTTTTTTGAAGAAAAAAGTGTTTTTCCCATTTAAAGTAATTAGAAGTTATGTACTCACCATAACGTTCCATCTGAGTAGGTGTATTCATTTGTCTGCAACCTGTGGGTTATGGATCCGATATCGGATCCGAACCGGCATGGTTTTCCAGCTATGGATCCAAGCTCTCAGCTCCTCCCCTCACCCATAATGCCCTGCTCTACCCTCATGACCTCAGATCGAGTTTGCCAAAGCAACAACACCCTGAAAAGGGTAACATAGAATATGCAGGAAACTGAAAGGCCAGGGGGATAGGAGGGCGGGATGGTTGCAGACAAATGAATACACCTACTCAGATGGAACGTTATGGTGAGTACATAACTTCTAAATCTGAAGTAGGATATTCATTTGTCTGCAACCTGTGGGACAGAGTCCCCAGCTACCTGAATCTTGGGCGGCCATCATGGAAGGATATTCCGGAGCACCGCGGAGCCAAAGGATGCTCTACCCCTAGATGCAAGATCCAACTTATAGTGGGAAATAAAAGTATGAGATGAAGCCCACGTGGCTGCTGCACAAATATCATCTAGAGGAATCCTAGCCTTGAAGGCTGCCGAGGTAGATACTGACCGGGTTGAATGGGCATGAACACCCTCCGGTGCGGGCCTTCCTGAAGCTTGATAAGCCAATAAGATGCACTGTGAAATCCAGCGGGACAGAGAAACTTTAGAAATTGGCTTGCCCAAATTGAATTTTGCAAAGGAAATAAACAACTGGTCGGATTGCCTATGACCAGCCGTCCTGTTCAGATAAAATCTAAGTTGCCTGTGAACATCTAATGAATGTAGCTTATATTCACCTTTGTTTTCATATTTAGGGAAGAAAACAGGGAGGTTAATGGACTGATTGATGTTTGCTTCAGAAGCGACTTTAGGAAGAAAGGACGGGTTGGTCCTGAGGTAGACACGGTCCGGATGAAATACCAAGTAAGGAGGTTTAGCTGATAATGCTTGAAGCTCAGAAACTCTCTTGGCCGATGTAATGGCTACCAAAAGGCTGTCTTGTAGGACAAGAATTTGAGATCCACTGTAGCTGCTGGCTCGAAAGGAGGCGGTCAAGGCCTGTAGGACCAGAGAGAGGTCCCAAGGAGGAACTGCTTGCTTTATAGGGGGCCTGAGAAGAAAAGTACCTTTAAGAAAAATTTTACACAATTTGGCTGACATAAGAGGATTAGAGTCATGGCCAATGTGATAATGAGAAATTGCCGCCAGTTGTACTTTGACTGTGGAACTGCTGGCACCATCGTTAAAGAGAGTGGTTAGAAAGTCAAGCACTAAAAGAAGAGGAACAGTGAAGGGATTCAGGCCTTGCCGCTCCGCCCACAAAGAAAAACGTTTCCACTTGCTTCGGTAAACCTTTCTAGTGGATGGTTTATGAGCTGCCACCAAAATTGCCTTAACCGGTGACGAAATACCGGGAGTCCTAATCAAGAGTGGAACTGGAGCAGCCAAGCGGTCAGCTTCAGGTTGTCCAGATTCGGAGGAGGAATGCAGGATGGATGGGATATCAGATCCGGGATGGGATCTAGAATCCAAGGAGGATTCACCGAGTGAGACCTTAGGAAGGGAACCAGATCTGTCGAGGCCAAACGGAGCAATGAGAATCATTCTGCAACCCACCAGAGAGGCTTTCTGAAGAACTTGGAGCATCAGAGGCAAGGGTGGATAAGCATACAGAAGACCGGGTGGCCAAGCATGCACCAGAGCGTCTCTTGGGGTACCTCCGGGAGGAGGTATCAGAGCGAAAAAACTGTCGCACTTGGTGTTTGAGGGAGAGGCAAAAAGATCGCATGAAGGGGTTCCCCACCATGCGAATATGCGTTCCGCTACTTGACAATTGAGAGACCACTCGTAAGGGGTCAGAATGGTGCGACTGAGCTTGTCCGCTAGGATGTTGGACCGACCGGAATGTGCGTTGCTATTAGAAAGTGGTTGGTGGAGATTGCCCATTCCCAAACTCTCATGGCTTCTCGACAAAGAGGGTAAGACCTTGTTCCCCCTTGCTTGTTGATGTACCAGACAACAGACATGTTGTCCGATTGAATCGCAATTGTTCCCAAGGGAAGAAAGTCCTGAAGTGCTAGCAACGCTAAGAGCACTGCTCTCATCTCTAGAACATTGATATGCAGTAAGGTCTCTGAATCGTCCCACGTGCCTTGGACGGTCCGGCCCGCAAAGTGCCCCCCCCACCCGAGGCGGGAGGCGTCCGTGGTCACCGTGGCGAGAGGGGGAGAAGCACAAAATGGGCGGCCTCTGTGGAGATCCGGGGAGTGGAGCCACCACAAGAGGGACCGCTTGCAAGCCTTGCTGATCGCTATGGGATGATGCATGGGGAGAGCAAGGTATGACCACTGTACTAAGAGCGTCCACTGTAGAATCCGCATATTGAGCCTGGCAAGAGGAAGAAGTGCTATAGCTGATGCCATGGACCCTAGAGCCCTCAGGACCAACTCCGCCGGAACAGAACTTGAGTGGAGAATGGCCCGCACCTGGAGCTGCAGATTTTGAACTCTGTCCGCAGTGAGGAAGGCTCATAAACTCCTTGTGTCTAACCTGGCCCCTATAAAATCTAAGAGCTGTGTGGGCGCCAGGTTGGATTTCTTTGTATTTATTGTGATGCCCAGAAAAGGAGCAAGATGGAGAAAGGAGTCTCGCGCCAATAAAAGTAGATGCCTTGTTGGGGCGGTAAGAAGCCAGTCGTCCAGGTAGGGAAAGACCTGCACCCCCTGAAGCCTCAGGTGGGCCGCTACCACTGCTAATACTTTGGTGAACACCCTGGGGGCTGTGGTGAGACCAAAGGGAAGGACCCGGAACTGGTAGTGACTGGCTCCCAGCCGGAAGCGGAGAAACCTCCTGGGCGCCTGTCCATCAGGATGTGGTAGTACGCGTCCTTGAGGTCTATCGAGCACATCCAGTGATTTTCTCCCAGAAGGGGGAGAATAGATTGCAGAGTGACCATTGAATTTTTCTTTGGGGACTGCCAGATTCAAGAGAGAGAGGTCTAGGATTGGTCTTAGTTCCCCGTCTTCTTTGGCACTAAAAAGAATCTGGAGTAGAACCCTGATCCGATCTGGTCTGGGGACGGGCTGGATGGCTCTTTTCTTTAGCAGATGGCCAATTTCTGCCAAAGCGGCCTCCCGTTGACCGGGTGGGACGTCTGGGAGGGATTTCAACTTTGGAAGGTGAAGGAAAGGGATGCGATATCCTCTGGATATGATTTGGAGAACCCAGCGGTCCGATGTTATGGACTCCCATGCCGCTAGGTGCCCGAACGTCCCCGACTGCCTCCAGAGTGGAGCAGTCGGGCAACCCTCAGGGTTGCTGCGGGCCGTTCAGAGAAAGGTTCCCTGGACCCGAAGTTTCTGGGAGCCCCTCTGCCTCTAGGGCGGCGTCCTCCCTGTCCTCCTCTGCCACGGAAGGACTGGTTGTCTGGAGCAGGCTGGGACTGCTGCGACTTCGGAACCACATCTTCTTCTGACCCTTTTGGTTCCTAGAGTAGGGCCTCTGGGGTGCAGAGAAGCGGATTCCGACGGCAGACAGCGTCTTCCCGTCCTTCTCGCTCTGGGTCAACGTCATGAACGGTTTTGCCAAACAGAGCAGAACCATCAAAGGCGTTCGCAAATGGCGCTTTGAAGGGCTCAGAAAAATCGAGGACGGAGCCAGGCCTGACGTCTAGTGACTAGTCCTGTCCCCGCAGCTCTAGCGGCGCCTTCTGTTGCGTGGGAGAGTAGCCGCATAGAGGTATTAGTAACTGACCTAAGAGTGGCCATACGGGTGGAGTGCAGAACCCTGTCCTCCTCCGAAATGGACTCTGGGGGGGGATGCAGCGTATTCTTTAATAAGATCTCGCTGCATCCTAATGACATGTGCCAAGTAGTTCAGCGCCCTTACCGAGAAGGTCGCTGAACTAAACATCCGCTTCCCCAAGCGGTCCATCATCCGAGACTCCTTGCTCGGGGTGGACTGAGGACCCTCCTGAGCCAGTTCCCACTTGGTGGCCGCCGTCAACATGGCATCTACCGGAGGCCCCTTACTCCAATGGGCACGGTCGGACGGAGGGCTAAGGATCCTATCTGGCCTCTTAGGAATTGGCTCCATGGTGTCCGGTTCCTTCCACGCCCTGGTGGTAATAAGGTCCACCAGGGGTCGGCAGGGGACACCCAAGAGGTAGACGGGCCCGCTTCAAATGCCTCCAAGAACACGGACTCGTCCGAGGAAGACTTGGGGGCAGACCACCCCCCCCCTTATACGGAGCATTTCCATGATGTCTCCAAATGAGACATCCTCGGGGGGTGACCGTGGGGAGCCTTCCCTTCCTCCAAGTCCGTGTCTTCTGTGAGAGACTCGGGGAGTCAATGTGCCTCCTTTTGCACGTATGCTTGCGAGGACATCCTCTGGGGGCTGTCAGAGGAGTCCTCACAAGCAGCAATTTGTTCCATAGGAGCAACTTGGGGCACAGAAGCGGGCTGTCCCAGGGGCCGGATGGTGGAAGCCTGGCCCAGTGCAGAGGGAGCGGGACGGAGCGAACAAGTGCCGGGGTCCGGAGACCCTCAACAGGGCCCTCTCCACTACATCAAAAGCCGAAGGAGAGCCGACCTCGACCAAAGGATCCGACAATCGGCTCCCCCTCGGATCCGAAGAGTGGATCGGAGCTGGCGCCGAAGCGCTCGGATCCGAAGGGACAGTGCGCTCCGACACAGACGGCGCCGAAGGAGCACTGATCCCCCCGGATCCGAGGCTCAGATCCAGGCTCCGAGAGGTCGGATCCGACGCACTCGAGGGCAGGGTCGGATCCGAAGTACCAAGTACTATCGGCGCCGACCCACCCCCGGCTCTGAAGCTGCTCGGCTCCAGCTGCTCCGAACCCGGATAGCGGGTCGGAGAAGGAGCAATAGGTTTAAAAAAGGGTGTTGAGCTCCCCCCCAGAGGGGGGGAAGGCAAGAGCACTCCCATCTGCATCTGGGCCTGGATGAATCTTCTCATCATCCGGTCCAGATCCGCATCCGAAAGGCTATATGTGGATCTCGACGAGGCTACCGAGGTAGGCCTGGAGTGCCTCCTCGATAGCCTCGACGGAGATCGGGTCTCCTCCTCCTCAGGACCCGGTGAAAAGCACACTGGGGACCGGAGCCGAGAAGGAGGAGACCGAGCCGACAACGGAGCCGGGGGAGAAGCCCGCTTGGCTGGCGGGGCCGAAACAGAGGTCTCGGCCCGCCGCTTGTGGTGCTTCTCCCTCCGGTCCTTTTTCCTAGCATCCCTCTCCTCTCCAGAAATGGGAGGTTGAGTCCCAGGAGCAGGAGGGGGTGCCACGGAGGGAATAACCGAAACCACGGTTACTCCCGAAGGAGCGGAGGTCGGAGCCGAGTCCGGCGGTAAAAGGCCCGCCAAGACAAGCTTGGACCTCCGCTCCTTCAGTGCCCTGGGGTTGAACCCTGCACAAATGGAGCATCCAGATGTGAGGTGTTCAACCCCCAGGCACCTAACACACCGAGTGTGGCCATCAGCCGGGGAGAGCTTATGGCCACACTCGGAGCATTTAGAGAATACAGATTTGGGCTGTTCAGCCATCCAAATCTATACAGCTACTAATTAAAAGTAACTAAAACAAATACAGACACACAGGCCCAACACACACACACTACGCCAACAGCGAGGGGAGGGAAAAGAAAAAAAAAAAATACTTCATTTGACTCTAAATAAAACTATCAAAGAGGGATACCTAAACTTTCACACAAAAATGCACAAAAAACTTCAAAAATTCTGAATTAACAGATATAAAACTAGCACTTAGCTGAGAGCTATAGATACCAATCCAGTCACCAGCGCGGCAAACGAGATCTGAGGTCATGAGGGTAGAGCAGGGCATTATGGGTGAGGGGAGGAGCTGAGAGCTTGGATCCATAGCTGGAAAACCATGCCAGTTCGGATCCGATATCGGATCCATAACCCACAGGTTGCAGACAAATGAATATCCTACTTCAGATCTGTGTGTTAAACTAAATTCCAGCAAAAATAAAAGAAATGAAGAGCGGGGACCCTCCCCCATCATCCTTCCCACCACCTCTAAACCCCTCTTTACTTCAATGTTTGTATACAATGAG
Organism: Protopterus annectens; assembly: GCF_019279795.1. NCBI lineage: Eukaryota > Metazoa > Chordata > Ceratodontiformes > Protopteridae > Protopterus > Protopterus annectens. Next base: position 378,937,957 of record NC_056735.1, read on the forward strand.
CTTACATCCACTGTGACCCAAAACTAGTCTTCCTGCCATTTAATTCTCTTAAGATCTTTACACAAATCCTCGGTATTTCTTATATGAGATGGAAGTTTTTTCAGATATTTTTTCAAATGAAAATCCAAGAATCTGCCAACATTCTCCAAATATGATCCTATCATTGAAACAATGGGGCTACATGGGGGACACTCAACACTTTTATGCATCTTCAGTATCACATAAAAATGTGGGTTCTTAGATTCCTTCACAAACAGTTTCTGAATATCCCTATTATTTAGAAAACCCAACCCCCCCTCCAAAAAAAACTTCATGTAATTCTTCATTAAATTTACTCAGCGGGTTATTAGACAATTCTGTATAGTCATTTGCCATAAAAATCAAATCCCTCATCATTTTATCATAATCCTGCTTATTCATCACTTCCCAGTTACCCCCTTTATTTGCTTGCCACAAAACAAACTCATTTGTATGCAAGCACATTGCTTGCAATTCACACCATTCTTTTTTGTCAGATTGTAACTTTTCTCACTTTTAAAAAATATCAAATTCACGTTCTAGCTGACTACAAATCACATTTTCAAACATCTTAATACATGTTGGCAATTTGGGTGCATACATTTACTTTTATTGGAAGAAAAATAGGGTACATAAAGATGGCCATATCCAGTATAAAATTCATTGTTAACTGCACCTCCAGGTTCATATTCATTTTCATCATCAATTACAATGGGTTCATTCATATCAAAAAATGCATCAGTCTCATAAATGTTTTCATCAATATCTTGAACACTTTCTTGGACCTTAGAAATAGAGCTTACATTTTGAAATTTTGGAGAGGGGGGGAGATATTGGGTTTTCTGAATAATAGTGATATTCAGAAACTTTTTGAGAAGGAACTTAAGAACCCAAATTTTTATGCAATATGAAAGATACATAAAAGAATTGAGTCTCCCCCAGGTAGGCCCATTGTCTCTATGATAGGATCATATTTGGAGAATGTTGGCAGATTCTTGGATTTTCATTTGAAAAAATACCTGAAAAAAGTTCCATCTCATATAAGAAATACCGGGGATTTGTGTGAAGATCTTAAGAGAATTAAATGGTACAAAGACTATTTTTGAGCCACAGTGGATGTGAGCTCATTGTATACAAACATTGAAGTAAAGAGGGGTTTAGAGGCGATGGGAAGGATGATGGGGGAGGGTCCCCGCTCTTCATTTCTTTTATTTTTGCTGGAATTTAGTTTATCACACAGTTACTTTAAATGGGAAAAACACTTTTTTCTTCACAAAAGAGATACAGCAATGGGGGTGGCTTCTGTCCCTCATATGCTATAGTTTATATGGGTGACTTTGATAACCAGTTTGTATATCAGAATAAATATTTTATGGAAAATATAGTTTACTGTGGAAGGTATATAGATGATTTAATTTTTTATATAAAGGTGAACAACAAGGTTTTTTGAAATTTATGGAAGACTTGAATAGTACTGAGTGTGGTTTAAAATTCACTCATCAGATAAATTTTACCAGTATCATTTACTTGGATGTGGAACTATATGCGAATGGGAGAGATAGTATACAATTTAAACAACATAGGAAACCAACTTCAATAAATAATTTTTTGTATGCAAAGAGTATGCACCCCCCACATTTGATTAAGGCACTACCTTTAGGAGAATTTAAACAAATTTATTCAAACACTTCAGAAGAAGAGTTGAAACAGACATTTTTAATGGATGCCTTCAATAGATTAAAAAATAGGGGGTATTCTAAATGTCTTTTAGAAGAGGCTACAAATGTAGTCATAGGAGGAAATAAAAAACAAGTGAGGTTTGATCAAGTCAATAGAAAGCAAGGTATTGAATACAAAAAGAATCAAGTCAAAGTTGAGAATAAATAATTTTTTGTTACAAAATTCTTTATTTTTTTCTCACATAATAGAAGAAACTATTAGAAAATTCTGGTACATGGTAAAAGAGGATATGAGAGTAGTACACCTTTTCCCTAGATTTACAACTTTTTCCTATGGAAGATTTGGAAATTTGAAGGAAATACTCAGTTGAGGTTATGGACCAAAGGAAAATATAGGCAGGATTGGCATGAGGTCATGTGGAAGTTGAAATGTTTGTAATAGGGTCAAAAATCTTGATGGATGTAAAATTAATGGCAGGTTATATAGGGCAAGAGAAAGTTTTCATTGTAATTCACAGGGTGTTACTTATGTGATAGGTTGTGGATGTGAACGAGTGAAATGGTACATAGGGCAGACAAAAATGAAAGTAAAGGTGAGAATTATGGAGCACCTAGGGTATATTAGGAAAAAGAATTGTTTAAGTCCAGTTGCAGAACATTTTGTTTCTGTACATGGAGGAAGTAATCAGAGCATGTTTTTCGGTGTTTTGGCATGGCCACATATGGAAAATGGGGGAAATTTTAAGGAAGAGTTGAATAGGCTAGAATGTAGGATGATAATAAATTTCAGAACATTGTTACGTAGGGGCATGAATACTGATAGTAATTTAACTTTGTAAGTTATTGTATTGAGCAGGTACATTTATAGGCACAATTTAATGTATATTAGAAACATTTAGTTGTATTTCTAATATCCATTAAATTGTGCCTATAAATGTACCTGCTCAATACAATAACTTACAATAGTTAAATTACTATCAGTATTCAGAAACATTTAGGTGTGTTATACTGCGGTGGTGGTGCTGCGGTAGCATTGTCGCCTCACAGTTAGACATTGCCCGTTCGATTCTCAGTTAGACCGTCTTCTGTGTGGTGACATGCGTGAATGAGCATTCCTTCGTTGAAGGTTGTGCGTTAGGCCTGGCAAGCCAGCACATAAAACTCTACTGCCAATCATTAGCGGACTGGAGTTCCGCTGTGGCGACCCCTAATTGGGAAAAGCCGAAAGACACAAAGACAAAGAAACATTTAAGTGTGTTATTTGTATTTTTGCATATGAACTAGGAATTATATGTTTATTTAACATAAGATTTTGTAATGGGATAATTAAAATGTTTTCTAATATGTATTTTCAAATTGATGTGTATTTAAAACAGTTTGTATACTGTGTTTTATAAGGTATGTCTCTTCTTTAAAAAAATGTACCTTAAAAATGTGCCATAAAAAATGTATTTGTAATATAAAGTTTAGGATGAGCTAAGTAGATTAATGAAGTTTACTAGGTTAATTGAATAATTTGTAGTAATTAAGCATGATTGAAGTTGGATGATATAAAAGAAGGGGTATGCTGATGTATTAGTATTCCTTTGAAGGCGAAAGGCTGAGGTACCAGAATGAATGAATAAATAATAGAAATTTTCACCCTGGTGGTTTGTTTGATGGAAGACTAGCTCTGTTCTTGTGTTTTTGCTAGTGTACTTTTGAACAGATTCATATTGAGAAAGGCATTTGCCAAAACCTGTTTTCTGTCCTGAACAGATGAATTTTTTGACCTAACTGGATTCTATTAAATATATTTTCAGTGTGCTGGCTTTCTGTTGTTTTGGGAGTACAGAGTTATGGCCATGACTACAACTCAGTCAGTCTGAGACTGATTGCCATTTCAGGCACCTGATGCAGCTGGAAGAGGAGGAAGAGTGTACCACACACAGAAAAGAGGGAAGTGAGTCTGGGGCCACCCAATGTCACACTTTCTAGGAGAAGTGTATGCACAGCAGGGAGTGATTCCAAGGGGTGGACATTTGCCCACTAAGCCACTTTGGCAGTGGCTGTCATCATGAATGTTTTGAAGTATGTGCTTGCATCTGGGAGGGTAATGTAGCCCTCATGGAGATCTGAGTTATTAATCCCTCCAAACAGGGGACAGACTAGGCCTAAACAAATATGCAGTCATTGCCAGGAAGCTGGTGAGGGCAGAAACCACCACTAAGGCTGCCTGCAGGATGGCCCTCCACAGTCAGGTCTTGCCCTTAAAAGGGAACATTCAAGGGAGGGGAACAAATGGGCATGGCTGATAGGTGGAGGCTTAATGCTCATCAGATGCAGTTGGGAAAAAAATCATCATTTTCTTTCGGCTGTTCCCGTTAGGGGTCGCCACAGCAGATCATCTGTTTCCATTTCTTCCTGTCCTCTGCATCATGCTCTTTCACACCAACTGCCTGCAAGTCCTCTCTCACCACATCCATAAACCTCATCTTAGGCCTTCCTCTTTTCCTCTTACCTGGCAGCTCCATCCTTAGCATCCGTTTCCCAATATACCCAGCATCCCTCCTCAGCACATGTCCAAACCAATGCAATCTCGCCTCTCTTGCTTTGTCACCAAACTGTCCAACCTGAGCTGACCCTCTAATATACTGATTCCTAATCCTGTCCATCCTAGTCACACCCAGTGCAAATCTTAACATCTTTAACTCTGCCACATCCAGCTCTGACTCCTGCCTTTTCGACAATGCTACCGTCTCCAACCCATATAACATAGCTGGTCTCACTACCCTCTTGTAGACCTTCCCTTTCACTCGTATTGGTACCCGTCTGTCACAAATCACTCCTGACACTCTTCTCCACCCATTCCACCCTGCCTGTATTCTCTTCTTCACCTCTCTTCCACACTCACCATTACTCTGAACTGTTGATCCCAAGTACTTAAACTGATCCACCTTTACCAACTCTACTCCCTGCATCCTCACCATTCCTCTACCTTCCCTCTCATTTACACACATATATTCTGTTTTAGCCCTGCTGACCTTCATTCCTCTACTCTCTAAAGCATATCTCCACCTCTCCAGGGTCTCCTCAACCTGGTCCCTACTCTCACTACATATCACAATGTCATCTGCAAACATCATAGTCCACAGGGCCTCCTATCTAATCTCATCTGTCAACCTGTCCATCACCACTGCAAATATGAAAGGGCTCAGAGCTGATCCTTGATGTAATCCCACCTCCACCTTAAACGTATCTGTCACTCCCACCGCAGTCCTCACCAATGTTACACTACCCTTGTACATATCCTGTACCACTCTTACATACTTCTCTGCCACTCTCGCCTTCCTCATACAATACCAGCAGTTGGGAAAAAACTAAAAACTAAAATTAATTATGAACTCTCAAGCTTTGCTTTGGAGGTCATGATTATTTATGCACATCTCTCTAAACACTGTTACACTACATACTGTCCTCTACATTTCCTTCTAACTTATTACTGACAACTTTAGTCAAATGCAGAATAACCAGATACTAATACAGGGGATACTGGGTGGTTATCATTGCTACTACAATGACACTTCTTTTGAAGACTGATTGCTACTGAGTATCTTAACATGACAGTATTACCTTTCATTGGAGACTGACTAATACTGAGCATTTAAACACAACTGTACTATTTTTCTTTGGGAAAGGTCAGTGTAGCAGTGAATCATCACAACTGGGTACAATTCCAGTATTATTAGGAAGGGTGGTAGGTAGATACTGGACCCACTGTGGGTGTAGCTACATCAGACCCTGTCTTACCTTTTCATTTTAATTCTACAATTGTATTTTGAGTAGCACCTTCTAAAATAACTTATACTGAAACATGTTAGTATGTGGCACAGCTACAGGTCTAGTAGAATGTGATTTAACAGGACTTTCCTAGGTCTTGTGGTACAAAGAAGCATTGTAATTGTGCTCTGAAGTCAGGGGAAAAAGGCAAACTTGTTTGGATGTCAGAAAGGTGCTTAATAAAGTCTTTTATGCACCCTTCAACATAGCTGTGTCATAGTCTCACATTTTGGTGTAAACAGCAGAGTGACAGGAAACTGAAACAGCTTTGAAACCCATAATACAATTCAGTCTGCATACTTATTTTATTTTGTTTTGCACAATGAAGTGTATTACATCTTTCAAAGCTGTTAGGAGATTAGAAATGCACTTTAAGTGCTTCTTGCTTCTGCTAGTGAATTATGGCTAAGTGTGTTACAGTTTTCAAAGCCTTAAAGCTCTTTGCTCTCCAATAGTTTTTTTTTCTCTGTATGTCAGTGCACACTGGCACAGCTATAGCTTTATCAGCTGCAATGTATTGTGTGACATCACTAAGTATGCTACAACTTTCAAAGCTGCAGCATACTCTGTACTCCTATACTTTCTTTTTCACTCTGTGTTTGACTGGTAGTAAATGGAGCAGGTAAATCTCCATGTTAACATAAAGAGTTACGGTCAGATTTCTCTGATCATAACCAAATGGTGTAAGCATTCAAAATGGATGTCAAAATTCAACTCTTAAGCTTTCCTTTGCTTCAGAGCAAACGGCTTTGTCTTCCCTTCATAAATGAGGCAAAATGATTAGTTTATTTTCCTAAGAGAGTGAGTCTTTCTGGTATAATATTTAAAATGTCTCTGAGCATCCAAGGTAACTTTCTGTCTTTTCTTGTATTTGACAGATGGAAATGGTATTTAAAATGACTTATAAACACACACACACAAAAAAACTACACTAGGCATAAAGGAATGATGTATTTCAGGAGACTCTCACTGTGAAAACAGCATAAAGAAAAATACACATCAAGATGTGCAGCTCTTGTATTTTTTTCTAAGTATGCAACTTTATTCATTCAAAAGATATAAAATCAAACAATGTGCAAATCTCATGCATGATGTATTCCCACACATATATCAAATTCTCACAAATTAATTAAAATGTACTAACATGCATTTGATACAATTACAAAAGTTTCCACTAATAACCTCTAACTATACACAAACTACACAAATAACAGCAGCACATAGAAGATGAATGAGTAATTATTGTTTCTGCTGTCTTTTGAGGGCTGAATCCTTAGGTATTAAATATTATTATTGTCTTCTCTATTTCTTGTTATTAAAGATCCCATCTATTCCACTTGTTGGGCACCAGGCTTCTGTTCCAGCATTTTGTAGTTCTGCATTCCAAATCATTTACCTCATTCATCATTTAGAATAGCTCTGTGATCTTAGGAGCTTCATTTACTTTCTATTTTCTCATTATCATTTTTAACCAGTATTACTAACAGAGATAACAAAAGCTTTAATACGCTTGGGTAGGTCAAGGCTGCTGTAACTTAACTAGAACGTACCCTGAATAAGAAGTTCTTTCCCCCTGCAACTGCAACTGAGCTAATTGCTTGATTCAGGCCCACTAAATATTGATATACTTCTGGATAGTCACAGAATACATTGTACCAGGTATCCCCAACTGATTCTTTACATTTCTAAAAAGGTCCTGTAATATATGGAAACATTCTGGCAATTATCATGGGAGTGTAGGAATATCTGTGCAAGCACTTCCAAGGAAATATTTTGAACTTCTCAAACAAAAACTCCTAGTCTAAAGTAAAGTTTAAAATTTCAGAATTTACTTCATCAGCAAACTTTGGTTACATACCCAGGCATACCTCTTCAAAACTGCAGCACTGGCAGTGACCACACAGTATCTGCACAATCACACACACTCTTCAAAGCATGTTTAGATACTTGGGATAGATTAAAAATAATAGTATTCAGAGAGACTACATCTTTTGAAGGCAGTGTGGCAGACTATTTCCTCAAACTGTCTACACAATTAAGAAAAAAGCTTCTACATGTGCTTGGTAGTTAAGAATTCTGTATGATAAGGTGGAAGAACAGAAAATTAACACCTTACCTTCTTTATCCAAAACAGAAGGATTAGTAATTATTAAAACTCTGTTTCCAGCTGGCAAAGAGATCAAAATGTTAGCTACATCTGATCTAAGATTAGAAAACAAGACTTTGTTAGCTTGAAGCACTTTATAAAATGTATCTGTTTTTTTTTTGGGGGGGGCTGAAGTTTGAGAGTTGGGGTTATTACAAGCAGCAGTAAACACATTGTCCAAGGAGGGCAAAATAGGAGATCTGTATGCAGTGTATAGCAATATTTCCTCAGCTCAGGGAAATACTAAATAGTTTCTGAAAAGAAAAATTATTCCAAGGAGGTGAAGAGGACCAGCTTCCTAAGAAACAGTTTTGGGCAATGTCAGAATCTTCTGAGAAACTTTCCTCAGGAATTTCTTTAATGACATTGCACTGTAGTAAGGATTTCTGAGTTCCAGGATTAACAGTCTGCAATAACTTCCTGGGTAAAGTAAGGAAATCACCTTTACGAACAGACATGTCTTCAGATGAGCAATGTCTAATCATTTGTCTTTTTTTCTTTGCAGGGCCTCTCTGTAAGAAGACCAACTAGGAGATGGCACTTCAGCTCTGGCAAGAAGTCTCTTTCCACAGCTAGCTGGAGAAGAACATCCTGGAGTGTCTCCCAGCCCCTAAGAAGATGTTTTCTTTCCATGCCCGGACTGGACATTGAAACAGCCACTGAGGACATGGCTAACCCCTAGTCCAAGTGGATGAAGGGGCTGCACCATAAGAACCTGGAGTGTTAAGTGAATGGGCTGTCAAATTATGGTTGGCCACTACAGAGTCAACCACTAATGGCTGAGGCAGTATCTGACCCTGTGGTGGTGGCAAGGGCTTCTTACTGTGCTATTTCTTCTTTTTAGATAAGGCAGGAAAAGAGCCATTAGAACCAAAGTATGCATACTGTAGCTGAGGATGAAGCCTGATTGCTGTAGCCATTGCTGGAACAAGTCTGTTGGAATGTAAGTTGTCAGATAAGTGTACAGAAGCAGCACATCCTCTTAAACTTCCCCACACAGTCCCTTTCAAAAGCAATGCACAAACAGTACACAAAAAATCCTGTCAGCATTCAAATCCGTTTGCTGAAGTGCCCTGACAGAAAGAACTGAAGGTAAATTGTCAAAAAAGTATATAAAATCATTCCACTAAACATGTCTCTTGCCCTGTAAAACACTTCCTGATCCTTAAACTTTATCCACAAGCAGTACACTTTTACCACAGAATTAGCTCCTAATACTTAAAAATAAGTCCCATTCTAAAAATAGCGGCCCCTGACATAAAACTTACAGTATTGAAAAAAATACCGGCTTTCTTAAAGGAGAAATACCACTTTTGGTCAGCAAATAAACAATATCAATATTTTCTTAAAGGGAAATAATTTCTGTGTAGAAGGGCTACCTAATAGGGATTTATCTGCCAGAAATTAAGCTTGAAGCCAGTTGCTGCTCCTGTGAAGACTTAGAGCTGCTGGTTCTTGAGCAGGCAAGAAAATATTGAAAATGTCTATACTTTGACTGCTAATTTCCCTCCAAGGCGCTAACTAAACAGCAATCAAAGTGCAGCTGTAAGAAGAAGCCAGAGCTTTGTGAGGCTGGCCAGTTGTGTCCTAGACAGGATACAATCCTTTTAGCCAAAGGCTACTGCAGCAGTAAGAATGACAAAAATCACCTTTATTATATCCAGAGTGGATAGAGGATGCATCACTGCTGAATTTGTTATAGTTCTTCAAACTTCCTGTATAATTCTGAAATGAATTTGAATGACTACATAAAAATGCAACTATATACAGATTAGGTGGAAAGGGTATAGTCTAAGGAAGAGATGACATGTTGCTGAAAACTGATCTTGCACAATACGGATGCTACAAAATGTTTAAACCACAATGAGATATTCTAGGTGATAATGACAGTGTATCAGCTCTTCAAATTGAATACTAATTGCTGGGCATAGAGAGGAAGAAGTCAGTGTAGGTGTATTAATCTTAGATTTTACCAGAGTTTGAACCAGCAAGTCTCCTTTAAGGACCATTTTAATCAGTTGCATTAATAGTGAAATGGCAGGCACTGAAGCAACTCTTCTGATAACTTCTTACTTCAGTCATTGGATTGTTAGTATTTGAATCCCTTTCCTATGGTTTATCTTGAATTTTTGAAGGTCCAGGCTCCTTCTAAGTGCCTCTGCTTATTTTTGTGAAGACAGTTACTTAGCCTTTTCTAATTTACAGAGTTCATACTCCCTTAAGTAAGAATGAGAAGTTTTAACTCTTCTAGTCTTATTTATTTATTTATTTTGATATTTGTTGACAGGGTTAGGCTGACTGGGCAGTAGCCATTTTTCAGCGGATGCCTTAGCAGAAAAGCTCCATATTGTATAGGTAAACAAATACACACATAAGATACTTAGTCATAATAAAACAGAGCATAAATGTGGTTGTATACAGTTACATACAAGAGTTAGACAAGAAAAAACACTGCATGTGAACTGTAATATTTGTACATGGCAAAATGTTTTTAGTACATTCTATAATTTGTAGTTTAGAACAGGAATTATATGGAGGAAGGTAACATAAAGAGAGGATAAGTTTGGAGGTAGAAGCAGGAGATAGCAGAAGTGTGACTTCATTAAACTTTTGACAGTGTTTAACATTTTCTGACTTACAACTTGCACAATAAATAAATAAGAAAAGAAACACTGTACATAAAATATTTAAAAATTATTTGTCTACTAACATATTTAGATAAGGAAAACACTACCCTTACAGTAAGAAAGATGGAAATTAAGACATGAATTTGAATGAAGCACTTTTATTAAGTGGCAAATAAATGTCAAAACCAAAATCATTTTTTCCCTAAATCACTCTCTAAGTAATTACAATTCAGAGAGCCATCTGGAAATTGAAAATGCAAGTAAGTGACCTCTTTTTTCTTTTAAATAAATTTTATTGAAAGCATTTCTTAAATTTTTTTAAATAAATTTTATTGAAAGCATCTCTTAAAGTAAGTGACCTTTTGAGGCATAAAACTAATATTTAGGCATACTATCAGCATCATTATAACCTTAAGTACAATTCATTACCCTAGCAACACAGCTACAACTAGGCATGAAACTGACAAATATTTACAGCGAGACTCTAGAAGAGTCCTAAACTGTACTGAAGACTTGTTCAGCAGCACAGTTGTTTTGATTGTTACCTCACAATTACTATTTCTCCTTTTTGGTTCTTAGCTGGGATACCTCTTAATGTTATTTTATCAGACTAGTACTCTGCCCTATATTGGCATGTGCTTTCTCAAGCTGCTCCAGTTTCCTCCTGCATACAGGATGACATTAAACTGCTGATCTTCCAACCTACCTGTGTGTGTGTGTGTGTGTGTGTGTGTGTGTGTGTGTGTGTGTGTGTGTGTGTGTGTGTGTGTGTGTGTGTGTGTTAGTGTGTTAGTGTGTGTGTGTGTGTGTGTGACAACGTGTGTGTGTATGTCTGTGTGTGTATGCGTGTGTGTGTTTCCTACAGAAAACTGGCATCATATCCAGGAGTAAATTTCTATCCTGCACACGGTGAGGGCTGCAATAAGTTTAGATTCCTCTGTGACCATGAACTGGATAAAGCGAGTAATCATAGAAAGAATGAAGGAAAATTACGGAAACTTAAAACCCAGAAAATTAACACATTTTGAATAGGAAAACACTACTCAGAAAATTTTCCAAAATTAGTACTGAATAAGTACAGAGCACTTTTGTTCTACCTAATAACTTTTGATTTGCCAGCAGAAAAAAAAGCCATAACATAAACAGTAAGTAGAAACTGCACTTCTCTAGAATCCATAATAACTGATTTTTGTTTAAATTGGAATAATAAAACAAATGTGGAATTAACTTTTGATATACAACCAGAAGTGCCATTGCCCTTTTAAAGTTGTAAGGGGATTTTCTGTAGCTTAATTTTACTTGTATACATTGTGTCACAGATAATCATATCTCCTGGTCTCTATCTTACTGCTCATGAGAAATTGTGCCCAAGGGTTATTAATAGAGGGTGATGTAAAACTGAATCAACAGTATGAATATACAAAGAAATTTAAGACATTGGGGACCTACAGACACTGGATCCTACCCAATTTGGCTTTGTCAAGGGCAGATCCTGCCTTTTGAACTTGGTCGACTTTTTCGAAACAGTCACTAAGGCCATTGATGAGGGTAAGGCAGTTCACACAGCCTACCTTGACCTAGCAAAAGCATTCGACACAATACCCCACTCGGGCATCATAGAAAAGCTCACCAGCTTAGATGTAAACCCATATGTCACAAGATGGGTTGCAAACTGGCTCAAGGACAGAACACACAGGGTTAGAGTTGCTGGTGCCATGTCAGACTCTAAGCCGGTCACGGCGGTGTCCCACAGGGCTCAGTCCTGGGCCCCTCTTGTTCGGCATTTATTTTTCTGAAGTGCAGGCAAACATAGGGGGATTGTGGCTGACAAAATTTGCAGATGACTGCAAACTGGGCACCATAATTGACACTCCATCAGACACAGACATCCTCCAGAAAGGTCTCATAGAAATGGATAACTGGTGCCAGAGCCATGGCCTTAAGCTAAATGCCAAAAAATGTATAGTCATACCCTTTGGGAAAAACAAGGTAACCCCTAATTATCACATAGGTGGTAATCCATTAAACACAGAAGAAGTTATCAGGGACCTGGGGACCCAAGTTGACAGTAACCTCTCTTTTGACACACATTGCCAAAGTGGTTAGGAAGACCTTCTACATTGCCCACCTGATCATGAAGGGATTCACATCCAGATCAGGAGAGGTCATTGTACCCCTGTACTCTTCACTTATCAGACCAATGATTGAGTACAACGCCCCATTCGGAATGTACCTTACCCGACACCTGCAGCAGTTGGAAAGACCCCAAAAGTTCCTCACCAAAAGGATAAAGGGGCTCAAACATATGTCATACGATGCCCGACTGAAGAAACTCCAGCTCTATTCAGTCGCATACCGTCTGCTCAGAGGTGATCTGTGCCTGACATACAAGGCCATGTCCAACCCGGAATTAATGGACATGCTCCACCTCAAAAATCCAAATCCACCAGAGCCACGAGAGCAAGAGACTTAAACCTCAACACGGATATAAATAGGACGTGCTGGAGGGACAGATTCATCACCCAGAGACTCCCTACACTATGGAACAGAATCCCAGTCCATGTGAGGCAGAGCCCCTCACTGACTCTGTTCAAGAGAAATCTTGACGAGTGGATGGGAGATCGTAGGTTTACCCCGGGAATCATCTCTGTATCACTGCTGGACAGAGGCACAGCAAACTAATGGGTATAGTATTCTCATCCTAAGGGGTGGTGAAAGCCACACACACTCTGGCTAGGCTTATAAATGCCCTAGGGCAGATAGCCTAGTATGAACCTATGAACCTATGAACCTATGTATCATACTGGTAATGGTATCTGTAGGAGTGACAAAGACTGGAAAAATCTAATAACCCTTCATGACATTGCACTGTGGTAAGGAATTCTGATCTTTGCCTGGCATACAAGGCATCCCTAGACCCCATTTTGATAAATGTTTTGCAAATCTGTAAAAACAAACAGTATCGGAACTACTAGATTAAAAGACCTAAATTTTGCTTGCAACATAAATAGAACATGCTGGAGACACAGATATATTTCTCAGAGAATTCTCATTCTTTGGAACAGGCTCCCCATTCATGTGAAGCAGAATTGCTCCCTACCTCTATTTAAGAGCAACTTGGACCAATGGATATGTAATCAGAAATTCACCTCTGGTCCGGCTGTTATGTCTCTGATGGATAAAGGTAGTCAGAAAATCACCACCAATATAAATCAAATCTGTGGGTTACATTTGGGTTGTCTACCTAGGCTTATAAGAGCCCTAGTGGTCATTTGCCTAGTGTACACCCATAAATCTATGAACTTGTTGAAACTTAGTAGCAGATTCTTTAAAAAGGATAAAAAGATTAAGAATTGTTATACACACTGAAGAAAAAAATTATTTAAGAAAACATTTTCATCAGACATTTCCTTTTCTTTTTGAAAATGCATGTAAACACTACATTTCTTTAGCTATGTCACTATTATTTTGTCAATTAGGTAATTACAATGCAATTTTTTTTTTTGCTAAAATGTTAGTTACACAAAATAAATATCTTTTATAACAATCTACAGTGAAACACAATTCAGTGATAATTTTATTTAATATTTATCTACTGAGAAAGTCCGACTTGGAACGAGACAATTTTCAGTGGAGGCCTGGGGAGAAACACTCCAGATGCATGTATTTGTCATGTGGGAGGAAACCAGACCACCACGAGGAAAACCACATGAATGCAGGGAGGACATGCAGACTCCAACAGAAGGCACTGCAGCCAAGAATTGAACCGGAGACTCTCTTGCTCTGAGCCGGCAATGCAAACTGCTGCACCACTGTGCCATCCAAATAATAAATGCATTTTAATGAGTAATGCTCAAATAACTTAAATAAGCAACTCTAGGACATGCATGGAACTGTGATTTATCTAGCTTTTCAAAAAAGGAAAAATAATTAAATTATTTTAATTATTCAATTTTTTTCTTAAATATTTGAGTTGCACTTACAGTAACTGCTTTTGTATATATATTATTGTATTTTACTGCTTTCATGTGATTTTTCTTGCTATGTTTTACTGTGGAGCTTTTCTCTCCAGGCCTGGGCTGAAAAAAGGGGTTTGGCCCAGTCGGACTATCCTGGTAAATAAATGTCAAATAAATAAATTGTCTTTTCTACTCTGTTCTATCTATTTGCATTTTTTAGTTTGTTCTGGGACCTTAATCTTACATTTTAATTAGTAGTTGTAGGAAGATTGTGTCTCTGCATTATTCTCTACTTCTATTTCCACAAGTAGAATTGCTTATAAAAGCTGTTTGTATTTTAAACTCTGCTGGGCCATAGCCTTGCAGTTTAATTCACAGTTGTGGCAGAACTGTGTGTTTAAGCCTTAGTCATTTATTGGATAAAATCCAGTATGGAGTTTGAAACACAGCTAGTCTTTATTAAAATAAAAAAAAATGTAGGTGAGTGCTTTCACGAGTGAAATACCTGCTTCATCAGACCTTAATACAACATTTTTTCTAAGTGTGTCTTATGTAAAACTTTTAAAACTGCAAGAACCAATGACAATAAGTAAAACACATTACATCATTCAATTGCTTAACTTCTTAAAAGGGCCATTATGAAATACAATTGTTAAAAGGGTAATGCCATCCAAAGAAATGTGTGTCTCATACTACATCAGTACAAACTAAATATGTACATATAAATAATCAATATAAAACATAAGTGCATCTGTGGCTATCCATGTAAAAAGGTGTATGCAATATAAATGTGTAAATTTTGAAACATTAATGTATGCACATTTTCATTTAAATAATGGTCTGACTTTTAAAATGAGCTTGAGTGGCAAATGTCCATTCAGATCCATTTTGCCATCTGCCCTAAGTCTAATAATTCATTTAATTTCTTGAACTTCTGTATAATTAGAAAGATCTCCCTTGCGTTCACTGTCTTTGATCTTTTCTATGATCATAAAACTAAACTGATGCTCAGAAGAGCTATTAGCTGTATGTTTGGCAAGTGCATTATTCACATTGTGTGTGGTAATACTGTAAAGATGTTCCTTAATGCAATTTTTCAGTCTTCTATTGGTCTTTCCAACATAGAAGACTTGACAAACTTTGCACTGAGGTAAATATACTATATTAATGCTGTTACAATCTGCATACACATAAAATTTAAACTGCTTAGTAGTAACTGGGTGGACAAAATGTCCACTATTATTAATAGCTGAACAGTAACTACAAGCTTTACAAGGCTTTGTACAAAATTCACTAACACCAATCTTATTAATTTTGTGGTCATAGTTTCTATTACCACATAACATTCTCTTAATATGTTTCTTGTTCTTGTATCTAAACTTTGGCTGCATACCTACTATGTTGCTAATCCTACTATCTGTTGTAATAATCTGCCAGTGTCTGCTAATAATCTCTCTAATATATTTATTATTATTGCTGTAATAAATAGAGTACTTCAAATGCTGTTTCTCTGATTTAGTGGACTTTCTGTTTGGTAACCCATCACTATTACTACAGTAAAAGGGACGGAACTTATCTCTATCATGTTTTACATTTTCCAAAATTGGACTGATGTATGACTGTTTATAACCTCTGGATATAAATGTATGATTGAGCTCCTTTAATTTGTCCTCAAATCTTTTTATCTGTGGCATTAAGCCTAGATGCTCGAATGGCTTGCCCTCTCACTACATTGGGAAACGCATGCGGGGTGCATACTATTGCGGTGAAGCAACTTATTGCATGTACAAGGCTTCCTAAAAATTCCAGTGGTGACATTATCCATATCATCCTTATTAATTCTAACATCCAAAAAATCTGTCCTATGTGGATCATGTTTTATGTCAAACTTCAAAAATACATCAGTATTTTGAATGTACCCACATATCTGTGGAAAAACATCATCATCTCCAATCCATACAAAAAAGATGCCCACAAAATGATGGTAGAATGGAATGTACTTACTATATAACTCATTGTAAAATATATATTTAGTTTCCCAAGCTGCCATAAATATGTTGGCATAGCTATTGGCACATGCAGTGCCCATAGCTACACCATCAAGCTGAAGGTAATACCTCCCATAGAACGCAAAGATATTATTACTTAATACCACAGACATAAAGGTGGTAATAACTTCTAAATCATCCTCTTGATATTCACTATGTGTAACAAGATATTCCCTCAGTGCCATAATACCCTGCTCATTGGGAATTTTAGTGAATAGTGAACACACATCCATTGTCACAAACTGAATGCTATTGACCTTATTACATGTGGAAATGAACCCATAAAGATCTGACAAAAAACTTCTGGTGTCATCAAGGATGTACTTATTCATAGATACAATAGGATGTAAACACTTCAATATAATAGAAAAAGGTTCGGTTAACCAACCCTCACCAGACACTATAGGTCTTAAAGGGGGTTGCGTAGGATGCTTATGGATTTTTGGAATGCCCTGTATGCAGGGGATCTTAGGATCTTCAACCTGACAATATTTAAATATGTCATTTGTAATAAGTTGACTATTGTACAAATTTAATAACATGCCATCTGTACGTGTTTTCATCTGGTGCATTGTCAAAGTCTACCACACTGTATGTGGTCTTCCAGGACCTTAGTCTTCTATTTTAATTTGTAGTTGTGGGAAGATGGCGTTGCTGCATTATTCTGCATTTCTATTTCTACACATGGAATTACTTGTAAAAGCTGTTTGTATTTTAAACCCTGCCGGACCATGGTCTTGTTGTAGCATAACTGTGAACTGTTGCCAGATTTTGAGCCTTAGTGATTTATTATTGTATTTTTTTCCATACACAGTGTAGTTGGTAAATTTCTGCATAGTCTGATCCTTAAACCATAGTAGAAGGTTAACAGTGAAAGAATTGTCTCTGTTCCAGTTTGTGCTTCAGTGCTTTTATATTCTAATTATCTTTTACCTACTTAAAGTTGCATTCTTTGTCTGCCCCATCTACACTAATGCATTAAGCTAAAGTTTTTCAAAGAGCCCCAGTATTGCTTTTATTTACTTGGATGCCCCTCTAGCTAGGCTGCTGGTTCTACCCAACCCTCTCATTTTTTGCTGTTGTTGTTTTATAAGGCTGTGTCTTTGGCCTCCACCCCTTATAATAGTCAAAGTGTCTCCCTCCCCTCTTTCATTGCTATTGACTGATATATAAGCTATTTATGTACTCTTCTCACCCACTGTTTTCCATTGATCCATGATACAATGTCCCCACACAACAAACCAGTACTACTCTTCAATAAATCTTCTTTATTAAACATTGTCTCCTGGCCATTTTCCAGCAGCTCAGGAAAGCCTGGAGTCCTAGCTTGCATTCCAGAAGTCTTTTACTTGTATCGACTGCCATCCAGGCAAAGTTAAGTACCTTTGAATGGTAAATCACACTTAAGGTATTTTGAGTGATCACTACTGTTTCCTGCTTTTATGTGTGAAATTCACTTTTTTTGTAAAAACAGTGCTTTTCCTCTCACTGTTGTTACTGTTGTTAAACTGTCTTGAAAATGCCTTCAGCAAGGGATTTCCAGCTAGTTGTTTGTATTTCCTACTGTGTTTTTATATTAGGAGGGCTGAGTTTATTAATCTTGTGGCAGGAGGTATTTGCCTGGCTTATCTGAGTTGGGAAATATACAAAAGGACTCACAGTGTAGTCATTTTATTGGCCAGAGGGCTCATTAGTTAGCTTACTGTTTTTTTTTTGTGCTGCTTTTAATTTTGCATGCTTGTTTGGGTTAGCAGTGCCATGTACAGCAGCAAACACCTAGAAAGCAAATGTTCCCTGTAAAATGGTCTATATAAGTGTAACCTGTAAAGTGACAATATATAGCAAATACCTTGGATGCTGACACGCTTAGAGCAGCTAGTTGGGAGTCAAGTGACAATACATACAGCTTAAGTAGAATTCAATATTGTGCAAACATTAAAGTTAGTAGAATTTAGTACTGTTTAGCATAATCTGCTTCAACAAAGCACCCTTAATAGCCTTCTAACCACAATACTCCACCCTTTGTAGCTCACAAATCAAAGGACTGGACAGTATGTTTATGCAATTTCCTAACTTCTCTGTAGCTAGCTTGATGGATATGGGCATCTTGAGACAATGTAGCAATTGTCTTATATTTACTCACAACCAATTAATCTTTAAAGATGCAGACACAGTATGTGAGAGGTGTGCTTACACAATGACACTAGAGGCTATACTCTTGCCTACAAATACAAATCAAGTTGTCAAAACCAAGCACACAACTCCCACCTCACATAGCACAACACACACATAGACTAACATATGCTGAGGCACTTAAAAGCAATCTTACTAAACAACAAAGATCACTTAGACCACCTGATGTCAAAATTATGCCTCAGTAAGCCAAAAGGCACTTGGAAAAAAAACACCACCTAACACCACAAATACTGTCACTCTCAGTAGTGCTCCAAACACAAAGTTCCTAAGGCAAGCAAACACACATCCCAGGACTCTTGTCTTAGATGACTCCATTGTAAGATATACTGATGCCCCTCTAACCAGGCTGAACGAGGAGAAGATAACTGTTAGCTGCTTTTCTGGAGTCAGAATCCACCAAATTATGCATGCACTCAAGTCATTACACCACAGGTGCCAATATGATTCTACTGTAGTCCATATAGTTGTAAATGACCTTGGATGTACCTCCATGAGCTATATGAAGACACATTAGGGAGCTTTCAGATTATGTGTCTCAGGCTGATACAAGCCTAGCACTGAGCAGTATATTACTAACCATCACCAAGGATGATCCCACAAAATGAGCAAAAAATTATTGATTTCAACAACTGGCTGTCTTTCTGGTGTCATTCTATGGGGATTCTTAAGGGGATCCAGTCTTTGTCAGCTTGGGAGGACATGGTTAACAGTCCATGTTGCTTTGTCAAGCATGGTCTGCACCTCTCCCCTCTAGGCTTTTGAATACTGTTTAAAACTTTATACACCTCCATGCTGCCTTTTTTAGGTAATGCCAAATTGACAAACCTACCAACATATCAAAATCAACTCAACTGAACATTGAGGTGCTATTGAGCAATGCCAGAAGCCTAAGTAACAAACTACGCTCCCTCCACGCCCTCCTTACACCTGAGAATATAAACATCTGTGCAGTTGCCAAAACATAGTTTAAAGAGGCAGAGAGTATCCCGGAAATACAAGGTTTCAGTGCTTTCCATATGTTTAGACCAGCAGTTGCACAGACAAGGGCTAAAGGAGGCGGTGTCTCAATATACATCATTAACAACCATACCTCTAGGGTGGTCACACAGGATGAAGTGTTGGAGTTCTTTCACATGCAGATCATCATAGACAAAATTCTGTACCATATCCTAGCCAGCTATAGATCATCCTCCACGTCCCAAGAAGCTCACAATGCATACCTGAACCAAATGGAGATGCCTACCATTGACTTTAACACCCTTGTCATGGAAGACTTTAATTTCCCCTCTATAGACTAGGAAACCTACATGGCCTTAAATCTACAGGAAGAGAGATTCCTGGAATAAGCCTACTAAAGGCTCCAACATACTAGACCTCATGTTTACAAATATAGGAGAATGCTACACCACCTCCCCCATGTTTCAACTTCTCTGGTAATGTCTGACCATAAAGCTGACTCCTTCAAAATCAATATCAACACTGTAATCCTGTTAAAACCAGTAACAGCTAGGAACTATTCCAAAGCAAATTTCATTTTAATAAGTGATGGTTTGTCAAAATTCAATACCCCCTCCAAACCCACAGATCACAGCAGCCTATGCTGAATTGCTCTCAGAAACTCTGTACAACCATGTCAATGGCTGCACAGAAGCTGTAATACATAGCAGAAGTAAGTCCAGGACTAGCCCCAAAAACAAACCACCCTGGTGGCACCCCAAATTAAACAGGATATACAACAAAAGAAAAAAAATATGGCAAAAATCAGGAAGGGTAATTTCCATAAAGACAAGAATTTTCTCATCAAAGTAAACAGGCAACTAAGAGGGATAATTAGGTCAAACAAAGCCAATTTTGAGGTTAAGATAATTTTTAGGTGGAAAATAACCATAAGGCCTTCTACAGCTATGTCAGAAACCTCAAGGGCAGCAGACAGCAATGTGTTGAACTGGTGGTTAATGGTGCCACATTCACCAAGCCTGACAATATAATGAACCTTCCAGCAAACAAATTCAGTTCCAACTTTACCCCATCTCACCACCAAACATCACCTCACAAATACCTTCAAACGTAATGCCTCAGACTATGACAAAGGTGCATGTTCTCAGTGCACTCACTAAAGCCAAGAATACAGTCTCTATGGGCCCTGATAACATCCTAGGATGCCTCCTGAACAGTCTAAAGTATGACTTATCAGGACCCTTGGAGGAATTCTTTACCTACAGTCAGAAAACAGGTTTTGTCTCATGTGAATGGGGGACTGCAACAGTCACCCCCCCTTCAAAAGGGAGGGCCTTCAAAAGATCCTGGAAACTACAAACCCATTAGTCTGACTAGTCTGATCTGCAAAGCCAAGGAAAAAAATTGTCATGGAAACTTTCAAGTACATAGGAGACCTCCAGAGACTGGATCCATCCCAGTTTGGCTTTGTCAAAGGTAGGTCATGCTTACTGAATCTGGTGGACTTCTTTGAAAAGATCACTAAGGCAATGGATGAGGGGAAACCGTTGCATACTGCCTACCTAGATCTGGCTAAAGCATTTGATACAATACCCCACCTGGGCATTGTCAACAAATTTATGAAACTAGGTTTAAACACATTTATAACATGCTGGATAGCTAGCTGGCTCACTGAAAGGAACCAGGAGGTTAGAATTGGTGAGGCCACCTCCACAAAGAGGCCAGTCATCACTGAAGTCCCCCAAGGCTCTGTGCTGGGCCAATTCCTCTTTGGCATCTACTTATTGGATGTCAAAGCCAATGTCAAAGGCCTTTGGCTAGCAAAGTTTGCAGATGATTGCACACTAGGAGCAATCATTGAATCCTCCTGAGATGAGGTAGCCCTTCAGGAAGGTCTAATAGAGACAGATGCTTGGTGCCAAAGCCATGGCTTAAAAGACAATAGCAAGAAATGCATTGCAGTACGAAATGCATTACAGTCATTTTTGGGAAATCTACCTCCATGGATATTATGCCATCAATAAAATACCCTCAAAAGTTGATTCACTAGTCAGGGATCTGAGAACTCATATAGTTAGTAACCTAGACTTCGACCAACATGTGTCCAAGTCAGTAAGAAAATCTTTCTGTGCTGCTCATCGTATAAGCAAGGGCATGCCATCAGGTCCAGAGAGGTCAACATATCACTGTATTCAGCCTTCATCAGACCCATCATTGAATATAATACCCCCATCGGTATGTACCTGACCAGACACATATAGCAACTAAAACATCACAAAAGATCATTACAAAGAAGAACACAGGGAGTAAAAACACAATGCCCTACTCTGATTGCCTCAAAGCCCTGCCTCTTCACTCAGTATCATACAAACATCTGAGATGTGATTTTTGCCTGGCATACAAGGCATTCATGTACCCTGTTTTGATGAGCATTTTGCACATCTGGTGGAGAGACAGCTATGTTTTCTCATTCCTTGAACAGGCTCCCCATCCATGTGAAGCAGAATTCCGCCATATCCCTGTTTAAGCACAATTTGGACCAATAGATAAGAAATCAGAAATTCACCCCTGATCTGGCTCTTATGTCTCTGATTGACAGAGGTAGTCAGTAAATCACCACCAATATAAATCAAATTTGTGGGTCACATTTAGGTTGCATGACTAGGCTTATTAAGGCCCTAGCAGTCATTCGCCTAGTATACACCTATGCACTTGTTGAGACTTAGTAGCAGGTTCTTTAAAAAGGATGAAAAGATGAAGAATTGTTATACACTGAAAAAAAACTGTGGAAGAAAACATTTCCACCAAACATTTTCTTTTCTTTTTGAATTCTCAGGAATTAGTAAGTATTCTTAACAATTGAAGACCGTGGCCTGATTCTAAAAGACTTACTATCAGTCTAAGTGACCACTTACACTGAGAGTAGGTGTTTTGGAATCTGGTCCCTGTAGTAAGTAAGCCAGTTTATAGATAGGCCTTACACAGCAATAACTCACTCACACTGAGAGCAAGTCTATTGGAATCAAGGCAGAGTTGCACTGAGAGCAACTCTGGGGATTTGACCCCAAGTATTACTTCTTTGACAAGCTGGGTAAAATTCCTTTTGAAGAAAATGGCCACCAAAAAGGCAGATCCAAAGGTTGCATATATTCAGGATTGTATAAGCAGATATTCATGTCTTGTAAGCAACATAAAAGTAAACATACCTATGTCTAGCTAGCTACTTTATGCATTTCCTTCAGGGAAAGCAGCAGTAATGTTTCTACTGGGGAAGACATACCTCCTTGTGGTACATACACTAAAGTATGAGTGGCATTTTGCAAGATTTGCTGTATCAGAACAGAACAGTGGATTATGTACAGGGATTTCTTGTGAGTACTGCTCTACCTTTCAACACTATGACAAGTGAAAAACAGCAGTTTGTTAAGGATTCTGAAAAGTCACACAACAACATAGTTGATTTTTACACACACCTCAACAGTATGCAGCATAACCTTCCTTTTTGAGCTTGTTCATGTGTTAATGAATGGAATGGCAACTTAAAGATTTAGATAAAATTCAAACAAATACCTGAAAATGAACTTCATGATTAGTCTTGGGAAAGTGCTGTCCTTGTAAGAGTATTCAGTAACAGTGCCATGAGTTTGCATTTTTTTTCTCCTAGTAGCTATCACTGTTACCCAAAAGACAGACTTTACTATAACACTGATCAAGGGTATGAAAATGACATTGGTTAATTAGACAATGCACTGCCAGAAAAAATAAGGTTACCATACGTCTGGGTTTTCCCGGACACGTCCTCTTTTTTGGGCACCTGTCCAGGTAGTTTTTGAAAATTCTGCGATTTGTCCGGGTTTTAAAACCCGGACAAATTGCAGAATTTTCAAAAAACAGACATCCCTATTTCGGAGCCTTTTCTCCGCTTTGTTTTTTTTTTTTTTGATTGGCTCATACACAAGCCAATCAAAAAAAGGAGGTCTGTTCAATGCGGAACTGCTTGATGTTCCGCATTGAACAGAAGAGGGTCCGCTGTGTGCATTTTTGATTGGCTTATATATCAGTATACAAGCCAATCAAAAAGTGGAGCTCTGTTCAATGCGGAACAGCTTGATGTTCCGCACTGAACAGAAGAGGGTCTCTGTGCACATTTTTGATTAAAAGTGGAGCTCTGTTCAATGCAGAACTGCTTGATGTTCTGCACTGAACAGAAGAGGGTCCGCTGTTCGAGGTTTTGATTGGCTCGTATACCGGCATACGGGCCAATCAAAAACCCCCAAACATGGACCTTTTTTTTTTCTTTGCTCTTCAACCTAAGAGGGTAAAATAATATCTGCTGGTAGCAGCACATATTTTTTCGTCCTATTTTACATACAAAGAATTATGGTAACCCTAAGAAAAACCTATAAGAGTCATGCTTTCTTTAGCAGGTGTAGGCATTTAAGTCTTTGAAGAAAGTCTGAAAATGAGCCATGAGGCTATAATATCTAACTATGACACTGATACCATCTGTACCATCTGTGCTGAAGAACGTAAGCCCAAAGGTTATAAAATGAAAAACTCAAACCAGGATGGTAAACAAACTTGCTTGAATACAGGCCAGTAAATATGGATGTTGGTAAGTGAAATGAACTCCATTCTGAAGCTTACTATTTTTGTCATACCTGATTTCTTAAACATGCAACCCCCCCCTTTTAAAGATGAAGTCCAATGCCTCCTAATATTTTAAGAACTACACTCAAAATAATGACTTGATTTGGTAGTTAGTTCTAGCACAGGGCTTAATGGAGGTGTCAAACAAGGAAAACACCTAGTTTTGCTGGCTCATTCTAGAGAGTCAACAATCACTGCATCTGACAATCTAACCAGTTTAATCAGTGCTACCAAGAGAAGTATGAACAATTACTGAAACTGTCCGCATCAGTTAAGATTGCAGAATCTTCTAAAACTCTACTACAGAACTATAATGCATCAGCAGGAGATATTTTCCATGGAAGGAATAAGGTGAATTTCTAGAGTGTGCTTTATGATTAGGTGAAAAACACAGACCAAAACAATGTCAGGAAGGCAGTGCAATGATGAATCTTGAAGCCATATACCAAATTTCAGAAAATGTATTGATTTAAAATCAGTAGACTATCTTTACTAATTAAGGGGACTATAGCAAGTGCAAAATATAAGTGAGGGATGTCTGGATGTTAAAGTAAAGCATACAGAAAAATATATATTCATTTTTGCTAGAAAAATATTGTTTTAATGCTTTCTCTAGGTAATTTTATTGGATCTGAAATACAATTTTGCTAACATGGCCACTAGTGAACTAGAAGCACTTTAAAAACAACAATGAAATTAGGTATTAGGTACATTAATCAAAGCACACAAAATGTGTGGTTTCCTAGATTTGTCTTCTGATTGCTCTAAAATGTGTAGCCATGATAATCAATAAATCTAAATGAATTGGCCGTGTGGATACGGCATAGTAGATCTTGTGTGCGACGTGCTTTTCTTGCTTCTATTATAAGTCTTCTTGTTCGCTCTTTAGCAGCAAGCTGTTCTGTCCTTTTCTCAGCCTTCTTTCTTCTTAGCCATCTATAGGAATTTCAATAAAATATGTTTGAAGAACTGGTGGTTACCATTAAATGTTAACAATTAAAAATACATTTAACAACAGCCTAAGGAAATGGCAGATATTTTTTTCCAATATCTTTGTTTTCATTTTTTTTTCCATTCAACAGATAATCTTGTAAAGAATATCAGTTAATCATACAAAAAACAGATGAAAACATCAGAATGACATCAACTATATACAGAGTGATGAATGTCTGTTACTGTTTTCACTAAAAATGTTAGTATAAACTGTAGTTGTAAAGATTTTCCCAATACTGTTTATAATAAGATTATTAGAATTAGATACTATTAATTTCTGTGCTGATATATACTTTACTGCCATTTGCTTAAAACATCCCCATGACATTTTTGTTCTGTCATGCCAGTTTTGAGTAATATAGAGTTTAATAAATCAGAAAAGGGTAATTAGTACATGTAAATCTGATTGGGTTAAACCAGGAGGGGATATATGTAGTAATGCAAATTCTCTGGATAAGGTAGACTACTTGTATCACATTTTTTCAAGCCTGACTTTAAGGGAACACCAATATTTATATCAGCATTTGCAACTCCAAAAATTGTGGATTATATCTGCTTTTTGATGGTTACATACTGAACAGCTAGGGGATGATGTGGGGAAGAATTTATTAATTTTTTCAGGAGTCAGATATGCATTATTTAATATCATTAATTGAATACAGGCAAATTTTCTGAAAGGTATTAATTTTAATGATGATTGAACTGAATTAATTATTTGATTATATGAAACTGAAGGGTCTAATTTAGTCCGGTATTAATAGATGATAGAATTTTGATACTTAATAAAAGTAATTTATATACATCTGATATTTTCTTTTTGGAAGTAAATGCCAACCATAACAATTTGCACAAATTTATATTATGTTCAATGATTTTTAGATTGTCTAAATTTTACTGAAACAAGTTCTTTAATTTGTCTCAATATGATAAAATATCTTTTGGGGGGTTAAAAGCAATTCTCATTTCATCAAACAGAATTTTTTTTTTAGCTGAGGAAGTCAAAGTTGGCTTTATCCTTAAGTTCGAGGTAGTTAGATTTCGCATCAAGTTATTTAATTTTAGATTAGGATTGAGATGCACTGCCTGAAATATAATCACTGATTCTTTTAGATCAAGAGTAGCTAACAATTCTTGAAAATTTTAATTAAATGCTTTAGAAGTGTATGAATTTTAAAAGTTCTAAAGCTATCTTTACTTAGAAAAGGTAAATCTCTGGATTTAGACTGATATTTGCTCACAAAATTAGACCACAATTTTACCCATAATGGGTTCCATTTGTCAGGGGGTTGGTTAAATTCTGCTATTGCTATAGGTTTGCCTGAGTTTGTTATATCATAATAGACCTTAAAGTCCGGTATGGCTAATCCACCAATATTTTTAGGATATGTGAGTTTTTGATAACTGATCCTAGTAGATTTTGGAAACCATAAAATTTTGATAGACTAGTAGTCATATTTTAAAAAAAAATAATTTGAATTTTAATATTTGATGCATTAAATTGGAATAATAATCTGGGAAGGAAATGTATTTTAATAATAGCAACTTTGGATAAGAGAGATAGGTTTACTTTGTTCCATCTAAGAATACCCTGTTTTACAGTGTTCCATACTTTCCTTAAGTTGTATTGGTAAAACAGAATAGTATTAGGACAAAAGTTTATGTGCAAATATTTAAACTAATAATTTAATTTCTGTATCAGGAAGGTAGCTAAACAGATTATATTTTGGGTTTAATGGAAAAATAGAAGATTTGACTATATTCACTTTATAACTGGAAAATTTAGAGACGGTATCAATAGATTGTAGGATTTTAGGTTAGTCAGTATTAGGCAAAGAAAAATAGATATTTAGATCATTAGCAAATGCCATTAGTGGTGTCTGAGTATTTTAAACTTCAAGGATATGGTGGAAATGTTTTTGTAATATTAAAAGAAATAAGGGTTCTATATAAATATTGAATAGATAAGGAGATAATGGACATCTTTGTCTTGTTCCATTGATAAAATGAGCTTCTTCCTTGCCAATAAATATGATGTATAATGATGTATATGCATTAGTATGTAGAATTTTGATCCATTCAATGAAATATTTTGGAATATTAAACTTTGGCATAACAGAGAAAAGGAAGCCTAGATTAAATTGATCAAAGGCCTTAGTAGCATCCAAAGCTAGTACAAAATTTGAGTTGTTATGTTACTTAGAAAGTATGATTACAGTATCACTTGTAAGTGTATGATCATAGGTTTGTCTGTTTTGAATAAAGCCAGATTGGTTACATGAGATAATTTTTGGTAATATACTTTTCAGTCTATTTGCTAATAAAGATGCGTAAATTTTAATATCTATATTTATAATGGAGATCGGTCTATAGTTTAAAGGATCTTTAGCATCAGATTTGCCCTTAGAGATAAATATTGTTTTAGCACTGTTTAAATATAAATCTTTAATACCATTTTCCTTAATGTAGTTGAATAAGTGCAATAGTATTTTTGAAACTACTGGGACAAACGTTTTATAGAATTCAGCAATAATACCATCCTGGCCAGGTGATTTACCTCCTTTAAGGTTGCTGTTTGTTTGTAGGATTTCTTGTTGTGTAATCAGTGTGGTAAGATGGTTCTGTTGGTCTTGACTAATTTTGGAAATGATAAGGTACTTAAAAATGATCTTTTTCCTGAGGGTCATAGGAGAGATGATGTTCCCCATATACTTGGGAGTGTAGGTGTGTAAATATTTGTATAATCTCTTCTCTAGTGTTATAAGATTTGTCTTGCTATGATATTTCAGTTATTAGGGGAGAAGTTTTATTGACATTTATAATCTTTGCAAGAAATTTGGAAGGAACTTGGGCCCATTCCAAATATTTAGCTATGTTTTTTGTTTCATAGAATGATTGTTGTGATGCATAAAGTAAGTAAAGATCTTTCTGGAGTTTGGTTAATTGTTCTGTTAACTCAGAATTATATTTTATATGTAGTTCTTGTTCTGTTTTGTAAATCTTGTTTTTTATTAAGTTCTCTTTTGATTTATTCGATTTTTTTGTAGTACGATCCTTTACTTATAAATAGGCCTCTAATTTGAGTTTTGATAGCAGCCCGTTGAATGCCAAGTGGGATTTGAGAATAAGAGAAATTATTCAGGAAATTTTCTGATAACAAAACAATTTCTGCCTTGATGTTTTCTTTCTGGAGTAAGTTAGGATTTAAGGACCAGTTATAGTTGTTAGTCCCTAGATTACAAGTATTAGACCAGTTTATACTAAGAAAAAATTCTAGAATGGTCAGAGAAGAACCTGGGTTCTACATGAAAAGCAATATCAGAAGTTAAAACTATTCCTGATATCAGAAAGAAATCTATTCCTGCCCATGTTTTGTATCAATGAGAATAATAGGTATATTTTGTCAGGGTAGTTTTATTGTCTTGAAAATTAGAAGGTTCCTAAAGACTAAAATCTGTTTTAATTCCAATATGGCATCAGATGCAAAGAAGTTTTATGATTTACTTCTGCTTGTTCTCTCATTAATGGGATCAACAACGGCATTCCAATCCCCACCAAGAATGTAGTAATGATTTGAAAAGAAAGATAAGAGTTTTTATATTATCATGAAAAATTCATGCTGTTTAGAGCAAGATGCATACAAATTTATTAATAAAACTGGTTTATCAAAGAATGTATTTTTAACAACCATGTAACACCATCTTCCCTCATTATCTGAGCCTTGCTTTAATATTATGTCCTTAAAAGATTCTTTGATAATAATTGCAACACCAGTGCTATTTGACTTACTGCCTGACTCAGTGATTGTTTTGATATACTTCTTCCGCTTCACCTGAGACCCTTGAGTAGATGTCATGAGTCTCTTGGACAAAAAACTATTTCAGCTTTTGATTTAAATGTTAAAATAAGGAATGGTTTTCTTTTTTTCCCATTTGGATTCCATTAACATTCAATGAGTCTATTCCCCACATCATTTTCTCCTAACAGTATATTTATTGGGATGGTGATTGTATAAGTTTCAAGGTTCATGCTCCAAAAGTTTAAAATTGGTCTTAATGGAAAAGCCAGCCAGCACTTAATTCTTCCTGGAAAATCCCTGTGCCTTACCATGACCTCACAACTCTAGGAACATATTAAATTAACAACATATAAAGGGTTAAATATGTAAAGTTCCAATAACATAATTACTATACATACTTTTAGCTTGTTTGAAATTATGTTTAGAATAATGTACTTTTAACAAAAGGCAAGTAATTCATAGCTGTCCTATAACATCTCTGTTCTCAGCTATTAGGTTCACTGTGAAAAGACAACTGTGAGTGATAAGTACGTAATCTGATAAAAAATAAGGTGAACAGTTATTACAAGTTCACATCAATTTATTAATTTTTCTTAAATTAAGTATATTTTTAGCTTTAAGTATTATTAATAAGGGTCTATATTAGAAAATCGAAGTTTCAAAACTTCGAATGTTCTAATATCAACCCCTATTCCGAGAAAGCTGAAAACATCGAACATACACAACAGCTAATTTTTTCCTAGGGAAAAAATTTGCTGTTCCAAAACACATACACACAACATAAGCACACCAAACAGCAATCCACACACATACACCTAAAATCTTACACCTAACCCTACACTAAACTATACACACACCACTATCCACTTACCTTAACCCAAACCCTAACCCTAAGGTCCGTCACTATCGCACACTCACCTCACCCGTGCCCCAACCCTAACTCACCTACCCTGCCCTAACCCTCACGTCCACACAATCGCACACATACCTGACCCACGTCCTAACCCTAACTCACCTAACCCGCCCTAACCCTCAAGTCCACACAATCGCACACATACCTAAACCGCGCCCTAACCCTAACACACCTAACCTGCCCTAACCCTCACGTCTACACAATCGCACACATACCTAACCCGCACCCTAACCCTAACTAACCTAACCTGCACTCAATCGCACACTTACCTGAACCCGACCCGTAACATTCCACCACAGTGCTGAAAATACCGAAGCAACAAAAACAGTCAACTGAATTCTTTCCCTATGAAAAAAATTCAGTTTTCTGTTGCTTCGATATTTTCAGCTTTCGCTGGATAGGGGTCGATATTACAACATTTGAAGTTTTGAAACTTCAGTGTTCTAATACAGACCCATTAATAAGACTGATTAAAAGAAAAAAAGGAAAAGTATTGCTTTAAAAACTCAAGCTATATATATTTGCTTTAAAAACTCAAGCTATATATATATATATATATATATATATATATATATATATATATATATATATATATATATATATAAACAAAGCCAGCATCTGACATTCATAACAATTGCAATAGTAAGGTTCAGTATATTAAATCACTTCTGTCTAGAGGTAAACAGAAAATAGAAAGTGCATTAGAACAGATAGTTATGTACTCACCATAACAATCGATGTATGTGGTCCATCTCACCTACATCGGCTCCAACTCGGCCAGCTATTTCTCTAGCATGAAGTCTCTAATTGGCTGGGCTAATCTGGTATCTCAAGATGCACCTCACCCTAGCCCCAGATCTTGTTTGCAACCATACCAATCATAACCCATACACAACCAACACTGGAAGGAATTCCAGCCAAAGGAAGAAAAAAAACACTGACCTTGAAGGGTTCACAGAGCCAATATTCCTCCAAATCCTCTAGGAAGGGGGCAGGTGGGAGGGTATATAAGAATGTAGGCGAGATGGACCACATACATCGATCATTATGGTGAGTACATAACTAACTGATGTTATGTGGTCCTATCTCGCCTACATTCTTTACTCACGGGACAGCGTCCCCAGCACCTCTATCCTGGGAGGCTCATAGGAAGATACTCCTGAGAACCATGGAACCAAAGGAAGCCTGGCCCCTAGAAGCCACGTCCAGCTTGCAATGAGTAATAAAGGTGTGAGGAGAGGCCCAGGTGGCCGCAGCACACAAATATCATCCAATGAAAGCCTGGCATGGTAAGCTATTGATGTAGACATTGCCTTGGTAGAGTGAGCTTTGATGGGAAAAGGTAAATTTCTGCCTGCTGATGAGTAGATAAAGGAAATACGATCTTTGATCCATTTAGAAATTGTGCACTTGGAAATAGGACAACCTGCTTTATTCTCTGAGAAGGACACAAACAGTTGATCAAACTTCATAACATGCTTAGTCCTGTGTAAGTAGAACCTCAGTTGTCTGTGCACATCCAACTGATGGAATCTGAACTCTGCTTTATTGGAAAAGTTTGGAAAGAACACTGGTAACTCAATAGATTGATGGAGATTAAGAGTGGATGACACCTTTGGAAGGAAGGACGGATTAAGTCTCAAGGAAACTCTGTCCTTATGAAAGGTCAAATACGGAAGTTTAATGGACAGAGCTTGAAGTTCTGATACTCTTCTGGCCAATGTAATGGCTATTAGAAACGCCATCTTCCAAGATAAGAATTTCAATTCACAGGTGGCAGCTGGTTCAAAGGGCGGTGAAGTGATGGCTTGTAGCACAAGGTTTAGATCCCATGGCATGACAGGTTCTGAAACAGGAGGGCGAAGTAACCAAGCGCCTTTCAAGAAGGCCTTACAGAGTTTATGGCCCATAAGAGAGGGCTCGTAAAATGTGTGAAAATTGGAAATTGCAGCCAACTGCACCTTAATGGTAGCGGGTGCAGAGCTCTGATGGAAAAGCATGGCTAAAAAATCTAAGACCGACGGAATTGGGGCTGTGAAGGGGTCCAAACCTTGGGCCTGAGCCCAAATGGAGAATCTCTTCCATTTGCTGGAATAAATCCTTCTGGTGGAAGACTTATGAGATGAAGACAAGATGTGTACCACCTCAGGTGAAAAGGAATGTCGTCTAACTAGTGATGGAAGTGGAGCAGCCAGGCTGTCAACCTGAGGGTTCACAGGGAGGGATGGAGCTGTCCTGACATGTGAATCAGGAGGTCTGGCACTGGGTCCAGAGTCCAAGGACCGTCCACTGCGTACTGCTGAAGAAAGGGGAACCATACTTGTCGAGGCCAGAGTGGAGCAATAAGAATCATCCTGCTTCCCAAGGATATGGCTTTCTGAATCACTCTTGGTAACAGAGGAAACGGAGGGAAAGCGTAGACCAGACCGGGGGGCCAATCATGGACTAGAGCGTCCCTGGGTGACTCCCCCTGTGGGGGGATCAGTGTGAAATACTCGCTGCATTTGGCATTGAGGGGACTGGGGAAGAGATTGCAGCAAGGCTGACCCCACCTGTTGACAATTTGAACCACCACTCGGTTGTTCAGGGACCACTCGTAAGGCATCAGAACAGCACTGCTCAGCTTGTCCGCTATCACATTGGACTTTCCCAGAATGTGCGTTGCCACTAAAAACCATTGGGAAGATACTGCCCAATGCCACACTCACATGGCCTCACTGCAGAGGGGGTAAGACTTGGTTCCCCCCTGCTTGTTTAGATACCACACCATGGACATGCTGTCTGAGTGAACTGCAATTGTTCTCAGAGGAAGAGAGGTTTGGAGTGCTCACAATGTTAGAAACACTGCTCTCATCTCCAGGACACTGATGTGCAGGAGTACCTCGTGATCTTGCCATGTGCCTTGGATCGTCTTGCCCAGATAATGCCCCCCCACTCCATCTGGGAGGCATCTGTGGTCACCGTGGCCACTGGAGACATAGGAATCAAGCTCCTCCCTTTGTCCAGATTGCGGAACGTAGCCACCAGCAGAGGTCCCGTTTGCACCATTCAGTGAGAAGTATCAAGTGGGAAAGAGGAAGTTTCTGAAATGACCATTGTACAGAAAGGAGCCATTGTATGATCCACATGTGTAACCTGGCCAGAGGCACCAGCATGATGGTGGCAGCCATGGAACCCAACAGCTGGAGAACTAACCTGGCTTGAACTCTTTTGAGGGGCAACAGTGCGTGGATCTGAGACTGCAGCACTCTTATTCTCTCTTGTGGCAGAAAGGCCCACATTTGAATAGAATCTAGCTTTGCACCTATAAAAACAACACGCTGTGAGGGCAGCAAGGCAGACTTTTCCCAGTTCAAAGTAATTCCTAGTTGTTGACAAAGTGCAATGGCAGTCTCCCTGGCTTGAATGAGGAGATGCCTGGTGGGGGCGGTGAGAAGCCAGTCATCCAGATACAGAAACACCTGGAATCCCTGACGTCTCAGGTGAGCTGTCACCACTGCCAAACACTTGGTAAACACCCTGGGGGCTGTGGTGAGACCAAAGGGCTGGGCATGAAACTGGAAGTGACTGGCTCCTAGCCAGAAGTGTAAGTGACTCCTGGATGCCTTTTCCATTTTGATGTGGTAGTAGGCATCCTTGAGATTGATGGAGCATATCCATACTCTTTTTTCCAGCAATGGAAAAATGGACTGAAGCGTGACCATTCGGAACTTGGACTTCAGAATGTAGTGATTCAGTCGACTGAGATCCAGAATGGATCTCAGGTCCCCTGTTCTTTTCGGCACCAAAAAGATTCTTGAGTAAGTTCCTGATCCGATATGGTCTGAGGGGACTGGTTGGATGACTCCTTTTTTTAGCAGCTTTGCAACTTCTAGGGCTGCTTGATCACGTTGATGGGTGGGACGTCTGGGATTCTTCTGACTGGAGGGGGTGTTGATAAAAGGGGATAGTGTAACCTCCGGTAACTATTCGAAGCACCCAACAATCCTGGGTGATACTTTCCCAGGCTTCCGGGTGCAACAAAATTCGGCCCCTGACTGGCTCTGGAACAGCACAGTTGGGCAATGCCTCAGGAACACTGAAAGGAAGATCCGCGAAAGGAATCACGGTCTCCTGAGTTGCAGGGGCCACCTCTGCCTCTAGGATGGCGTCTTCCAGAATAATTTCCCCCTCCTCTGCCTCTGGAGGGGGACTCACCTTGAGCTACAGGGAAGGACCTCTGAGACTTTTTGAACCACATTTTCCCTCCTCTCTGAGCCTTGGGGTAAGGCCTAGAAGGGAGAGAGAAATGGGCCCCTACAGCAGATAGGGTCTTTCCCTCCTGTTCGCATCTGGTGAGGGTGTTTTTCACTTTGGTCCTGAAGGGAGAGGACCCATCAAAGGGGGCGTCAGTGAAGGAAGACTTAAAGGCCTCCGCGAAATGATACAGGCACATCCAGGCTTGCCTTCTAAGAGCTACACCTGAGCTAGCTGCCCTACTCGCCCCTTTGGCAGCATAAGATATGAGCCTCATGGACGAGTTGACAATGGAACCAAGGGTAGACAACTGGGCATTAATAGTCTGCGCTACTGCCTCAGGCATGTTACCCATCAGAGTATCTCCTAGCTCCTTAAGGAGATCTCCTTGAAGCCGAGTGAAATGACAAAGGTAATTCAGCGACCGCAAAGTAAAGGTCGCCAAAGACAGGGTACGCTTCCCGTATCAGTCCATACTCCTGGACTCCTTGTTAGGAGGATGGACGGAAGAAGAAGCCTCTGCAACTTCCTGCTGAGTGGCTGCCGCCACCACCAAGGCATCTACAGAAACCCCTTTGGTCAGAAACTCTTTCACTGGAGGAGCAGAAAGGAACTTATTTGGATGTCTGGGCACCGGTTCCATGGAATTAGGGTTCTCCCACACCCTTCGACAAATCAAATCCAGGAGTTCGTTGAAGGGTGGAGACACCCAGGAGGCAGAGGGTTGAGCTCCGAAGGCCTTGAGGAATACCAACTCCTCCTCAGAGGGGGCCTTAGAAGGCCAGTCACCTCTCTGCCTCAAAATCTCCAGGATGTCAGAGAAAGAGATGTCATCGGAGGACGACTTGGGGAACCCCTCTGACTCCTTGAGGTCGGTATCAGAAGTGAGGGACTCGTCCTGAGAGTCTATGTGCTTCCTCTTGCACAACTTCTTTCTAGGGGGCTCCTTAGGCACCAACTCTGAGGAGCCCTCAGAAAGTAGGGGACCGCTCAAGGGGGTATCCCCAGACCTTTGGGCTCTGCCATCCATGGATAGGGGGTGTCAGAGTCTCTAGCCGGGGTGTAGGGGGGTGGAGTGACCGATTCAGGTGATGTAACTGACGATCTGGCCAGTGCGCTCCTCATGGCCTCGAAGGCAGGCCCCCCCCAAATCCGAGGACCGACCCATCTCCGAGACCACGACCAAAGTCGAGATTCCCTGAGCCGATGCACCGAGGGGAGACTCAGAACCGACAGGAGTCCTGAGGTATCCCCCTTGGGTTCGACTGAGGAAACCCGAGTACCAAAACCAGAGGATGGAACCGACATGGTTGGAGCCAATGCCAGCTCCGATAAACTTACATAGGGTATCGAAGCCAACACGAGAACATCACTCGGCGTGGAGCACTCCGGCTCTGATGACACATGGGTGCTCAGAGGAGGAATCATCAGTACCAGGATAGGGACTGGCTCCGGAGCCGACTGGGTCAGAGCCGAAAACAGTTTTGCTAACACCGGTGACTGCAGAAGCCTCTGGACCACCCTATCCATATCCAAATCAGACAGCCTAGAGGATTTGGAAGAAATAGAAGGAGATCGGGATCTCCTACCTGAAGACTCATGCCTGACACTGGGTGACCGACTCCGAATAGGCTTCAATAATATCTGAGCCGAGGTCGACTCCAGTACAACAGATACCTCTTGCGGCCTCAAGGACAATGGAGCCAAGGAGGTAGTATCCATTTTCGAAAACTTCTCCTGCGGCCCCGAGGACAATGGAGCCAAGGAGGAAGTATCCACTTTTGAAACTTTCTCTGGCGGCTCTGAAGAGGCAGACTGAGCCGGAGATCTTTTCTTGGCCGTAGAAGGCTTAGACTTAGCACTAGAAGAAGAAGAAGAATCTAAGGCCTCCTCAAAGGAGGGCTTAATCAGGCCCTTAAAAATCAGCTTATTTTTTCTTTCCTGCAGTACCCTAGGGCTAAAAACGTGGCAAAAACTGCAGGACTCTGGTAGGTGAATAGCACCAAGACAATAAACACAGATGGAATGCCCATCTGTAGTGGACATTTTGTAGCCACATTTTGTACACTTCTTAAACCCGGAGGGTTTATGTTCTTCCTGCTCTTTAGACATGATAAACAACCGCACATTTCTCAACCGACAGAGACAGACACAACAGGAAGGCGGGAAAAAACAAATAATACTAATGGCCAAGGAAACTCTAATTTAAACGTTTCTTTGGAGGGAAACTAACCACCGACAAACCAAATCCAGCACAGTTTAACAAGGGAACAACACTGGAGAGGACTAGGTCCTCTAACTTAAATGGGCCTAGCCCGCGAAACAGAGGGATACCACAAAAAAAACACAGTACTCACAAACGCTCAAAAGAAACTTGCCAAAAAAGAAGACTAGCTATTAAAATAGCTTTTACAAGACAACAGACTGCTAAAATAATTAGAAAAAGTATTTGAAAGGGTACTTAGCCACAGCCAAGCGAGACCACATCCTAACTCTATGAGCGGCAAATGAGATCTGGGGCTAGGGAGAGGTGCATCTTGGGATACCGGGTTAGCCCAGCCAATTAGAGACTTTGTGCTAGAGAAATAGTTGGCCGAGTCGGAGATGATTCTCGGCTCCAAACCCCGTGAGTAAGGAATGTAGGCGAGATAGGACCACATAACATCAACAGTTAACAAATTTAAACCATATTTCAAATCATTCTTGAGCCAAAAATATGTGTTCTACATCAGTAAAGTTTCCAATAAAGGTAGGGCACTCCAAACATTACGTCAAGTCTGTGACTTGTACTTTTTACAGTTTTTAAACACTATGAAAAGATCTTGAATCTGCAGAAGGTAGACATAAACTATAATAATCCAGTCTAATAGACTATAACAGATCTCATTGAGGAGAAAGAATACAAGGTGAAGGACCAGATGAAAAGACAAGAAATGTGGAAAACGCATATATAGTTGCAAGTATAGAAAACTTCTGGAAGAACCTCATGTTGATCAGGAACAAACACAGGAATGGTTAAGGAGAGATGAATTCAAACCAAGAGATGAAGGGTTAATATTGGCTGCCCAAGACAGTGTGCTACGTACACACTGGTTTACAAATTCCATTGAACATGTGGGAGAAACAGACAAATGTAGGTTTTGTAAAACTGAACTGGAAACAGTCGCATACCTCATTGCTGTCTGTGGCATACTAATGGCAGAAGGACTGTATACTGAAAGGCATAAAGTGACAAGACTGTTGCACTGGGGATTGTGCAAACATTATGGTATTGAAGTGGCTGAAAAACACTGGAAACATGCGCCACAAAGCATCATAGAAAATGATGAAGTCTACATTAGATGTATTCATCCATTAAAAACAGTTCAAAAGATAGATGCTAGAAAACTGGATACAGCGGTCTAAGAAAAGAAGACAAAAATAGCATTGATCATTGAAATCACCACACCCACTAACTACAGTGTCCTGCATAGAGAGAGAGAGAGAGAGAGAGTTATAAAATATCAGGATTTGCAAGCAGAAACTAGAGCAATGTGGAAGAATGATACCTTGATAGTTCCAATAGTAGTAGGAACAATGAGTCTTATAAAAAAGAGTCTACAATCATTTAGATATATTACCAATACACGTAACTCCATACGAACTGCAGAAGGAGTCATTACTGGGCACATTGTGGGTACTGCAAAGAGCACTTTTGGCTGACATTATAGAGTGAAACAATACTAATTTCATAAACTTTAATTGTACTTTGACTTAGGAATGGGGTTGTTTCCTGTCATCGTATTAGAAACCCAAAAGATTTGGAGAAATTAAAAAAACGGAGAAAAGTTGAAAAAAAGAAGTTATGTACTCACCATAACTTCAGTTCCATCTGAGTAGTTGTACTTCATTTGTCTTCAACCTGTGGGAATATGGATCCATATCGGATCCGAGCCGGCAAATATTACTAGCATCAGCTCCAAGCTTCAGATTCCTCCCCTTACCCATAATACACCTCCACTACCTTCCATCCCCAGATCGAGTTTGCTGAACTTATACTTAGAACCCTACCTGATAATATACTTGTGACCTATACTGCAGCCTATAGGCTGATCATGCGTCAAGGTCCGGGGGAAGGAGGGAGGGATGGTTTAAGACAAATGAAGTACAACTACTCAGATGGAACTTTATGGTGAGTACATAACTTCTTTATCTGAAGTAGTTTACTTCATTTGATCTTCAACCTGTGGGACAGAGTCCCCAGCTACTAAAAATACTGGGAGGCCCTCATGGAAGGATATTCTGGAGCACCGCGGAACCAAAGGATGCTTTCCTTCTTGAAATAGGTTCATAGGTTCATAGGTAGGTACTAGGCTATCTGCCCGAAGGCATTTATAAGCCTAGCCAGAATGTGTTGGCTTTCACTGCCCCCTTAGATTAGTTCCCTGTGCCTCTGTCCAGCACAGCCACTTAAGTGATCCCCGGGGTAAACTTTCTGTTTCCCATCCACTCATCAAGGTTTCTCTTGAAGAGTGTTAATGAGGAGCTCTGCCTAATGTAGATTGGAATCTTGTTCCAAAGCATGGGAAGTCTCTGGGACAGGAATCTATCCCTCCAGCACATCCTATTTATTGCTGTGGTGAGGTTTAGATCCCTTGAGCATGTGGCTCGAGGGGATGAGGTTTCCTTTAGGTGGAGCATGTCCATCAATTCTGGGTTGAACATGGCCTTGTATGTCAGACAGAGATCACCTCTGAGTAGGTGGTATGAAACTGAGTACAGCTGGACTTTCTTCAGTTGAGCTACGTAGGGCATCTGTTTGAGGCCAGTGATCCTCTTGTTGAGGTACTTCTGTGGTCTTTCCAGCTGCTGCAGGTGTCTTGTAAGGTAAATCCCAAATGGGGCATTGTACTCTATGATGGGTCTAATGAGTGATGAGTAGAGAGGGACAATGACCTCTTTTGATCTGGATGCAAATCCTTTTGTGATTAGGTGGGCCACATAGACGGATTTTCTAACCAGTTTGGCAATGTGATTATCAAAGGAGAGATTACTATCTACTTGGGTCCCCAGATCTCTTATTATGTCTTCCGTATTTAGGGGACTACCACCTATGTGGTAGTTTGTGGGTACTTTGTTTTTTCCGAAGGGGATGACTATGCACCTTTTGGCATTTAGCTTGAGGCCATGATTTTGACACCAGGTATCCGTCTCAGTGAGACCCTTTTGGAGGATGTCTGCATCAGCCAGAGAGTCAATTATAGCCCCCAGTTTGCAGTCGTCTGTGAACTTGGTCAGCCATAGTCCTCCTGTGCTTGCTTGTACCTCTGAGAAGTATATGCCGAACAGGAGGGGTCCTACAACTGAGCCCTGGGGAACGCCACTTGTAACCGGTTTAGAGTCGGACCTAGCTCCCACAACTCTCACCATGTGGGTTCTGTCCATGAGCCAGTTGGCAACCCATCTTGTGATGTACAGGGTTATGTTCAGGCTGGTGAGCTTGTTTATAATACCAGAATGGGGAATGGTGTTGAGGGCCTTTGCGAGGTCTAGGTAGGCTGTGTGTACCACCTTCCCTCGTCTATAGCCTTGGTAACTGATTCAAAGAAGCCCACCAGATTTAGGAGGCATGATCTGCCCTTAACAAACAAACTGAGTAGGGTCCAGTGTTTGGAGGTTCCCAATGTCTCTGTTAATGAGTTCCATGATGATGCGCTCCATAGCCTTGCAGACCAAGCTAGTCAGGCTTATGGGCTATAGTTCCCAGGGTCTGTTGTGGCTCTACCTTTGTGGAGCGGAATAACCGTGCTGTGCACCACTCTATGGGTATGTAGCCTGTGGAGAGGCTGAGTTTGAACAGTGTGTTTAGGTGAGGGGTTAGTTCATCTTTGAGCTTGTGTGGGACAGAGCCTGGGACACTGTCCGGTCCCATTGATGCTGTGTTTTTGACTTTGGAGAGGGCTGTTTTAACCTGAGTCTGTGATTTCAGGGACTCTACATTCTTCTGGTATGGTTATGGGCCTTTCTAGGGGTCAGGGGGTGGGGGCAAAGTTTGCACTGAACCTCTCTGCAGGATGTTGGTGATATCAGTCGGTTCAGTGTATTTTGTGCTGTTCTGCACTAACTCTGAGCAGATTTGAGCATTGCCACTTAGAATCTCGACATAGCTAAATAATGCCTTGTGGTAATCTTTGGAGTCCTTGTCAATTTTTCTTTCGAAGCTCGCCTTAGATGATTTTATGAGGGATCATAGTTTCTTGCTGGTACTGATCAGGGATGTCTTCCCTTCTTGGGATTTTACTCTTTTCTGTACTAGTTTCCTCCTTCTATTGTATAACTTGTTTATGGCAGGACTCCACCAGACTGGTTTCCTTTTTTTGGAGGAGTGAGTCTTGGTTTTGCTTGGGATGGCATGATCCATGCATTCTTGTAGGTGCCCATAGAATGCATTAGTAAAGGATTTTGCAGCTTAGACAGTGTTATCCTTTAGTATGGGGACTTTGAAACTTTCCACCTCAGTCTTAAGTAATGTGAAGTTTGCTTTTGAAAAGTTTTTCACGGTGGTTTTCTTGTCCGGGGTTGGGGGCGGAATGTGAATATACAAAGTGATTTGATTATGGTCAGATCTAACCAGTGAGGGGTTGACCTCTGATGTGGAACACTGGTTGCCCATGTTGCTGATGACCAGGTCCAATATGTTGTCACCTCTGGTGGGAGTGTTGACCAGTTGATCCAGGGTGTTTGAGTTTATAAATTCTAGGAAATGTTGGGCAAGGGAGTTACTTGAGTAGTTCTCCCAGTTAATGTTTGGGTAATTGAAATCACCTAATATTAGGGTGTTTGGTAGGACCTTTATGTTTCCCAGT
This sequence comes from Protopterus annectens, assembly GCF_019279795.1. Lineage (NCBI taxonomy): Eukaryota > Metazoa > Chordata > Ceratodontiformes > Protopteridae > Protopterus > Protopterus annectens. The sequence goes on from NC_056735.1 coordinate 378,978,839, forward strand.
GTTTCCAGAAATGCAGAATGGGGGTCCTGGGACATGGTGGGTGATCTGTAGCAAGCTATAATTTGAACTGCAGTTTTGCCCATTGTTAATTGCACGTGGATGATCTCTGAAGCATCGTGCTGTGCCACTAACCTGGAGGTTTGGGTATCCTTGATGAATATGGATACGCCCCCACCTTTTGTAGTTTGGTCCGGGTTCTGTGGCCAAAATGTATGGTATGAGTTGTAGACTGGTAGGGCTGGGGTGCTCTCTGAAGCCTTAAACCAGGCTTCTGTTACTGCACACATATATTGATTTTCTCCATACTGAGGAGTGCCTCCAGTGCATGCATTTTGAGGTTTAGACTTTTGGCATTGAGTAGCATTACTCTCAGTTTTTTGTTACATGTGCTCATTATGGCAGCGGGTTTGTCTTTTGAGCCTTGCCTAAAAAAGGCACTATGGGGGTTGCAAGAGCCTTGGCCAGTATTTGAAAGCCTAAGGGTGGCAGGTGCAATCCGTCTCTAGCGAAGCAGCATGGCTTGTCGAGCACGTCAACCCAGGTGGACAGACACTGGATCCCCTTTGAATGACACCAGAAACTTTTTTTCTTTATACCATGGTATCATTCTTGGTGATGGCAGGATGCTACTCCGAGTCAGGGTCATACTGGCCTGGGCTACATGATCAGAGAGCTCTTCCATGTCTCTTTTCATGTAGTCCAGGGAGGTACGGCTCAGGTCATTCACACCAACATGGACAATGACAGAGTCGTATTTGTACTTGTTCTGGAGTGATCTGAGTGCTTGTGTTATGTGGCGGATCCTGGCATCTGACAGGCAGCTAACAGTAACCTTTTCCTTATTTAGCCTAGTGAGTGGGAGGTCAGTGTGCCTGACTATAGAGTCACCTATTACTAGTATGTTGGGTATGTTATTTTGCCTTAAGGGCTGTGATTGCGTGGCACACTGGTTTGTGAAGTATTTGTTTCATGGTTTGTGTTGGGGGGGTGGCTGTTGCTTGGATGTCTGCTTTGGAGGTCTCTGTTGCTTTTGCATATTTTTATTTAAAGCCTCCGAGTATGTTTTCGTGTATTTATGTGTGTCTTTTGCTGGTTTAATGGGTCTATGTGAGACTGGTGGTGTGATGCAAGTATTTCCCTTCTCCTCTTGACTGATCCAGTCTTGGGTTGAGAGAGCTTAGCCTCCAGTTTGGGTGTACAATTGCATCTCTCACATGTATTGGTGTTTGGTGGTAGGAGGACAGGGTTGTCTGTGTACATAAGGCAGTTATAACATTGCCTCAAAATGCCCAGATTCACCAGTTGGACTGGAGAGTGCACCTGAAACTGACCTTTGGACATGCCTGGATAGGTACAGTGAACTGTTTTACTGAATGGCTGGTAAGGTCGAATAGAGAGCCTTGTCCTTCTGTACAGTACAGGGGGTCTAGTGCTAGGGTTTATAAGTGCTTGCTATGAGTTTTGAGCAAGTGCCAGGCTGAGAAATGAATGGCTTGAGTGCTTAAGTTGAAAGTTTGTCTAGTTCCAAGGGAAAAATTGAAGAGGAGACTTTGTGGAGCTGGGAATAGTTATACCCTAGCTAACCGGTGCTGCCCGGCACACAAAACTGGGCAAATGCATTTTTTATAGCAGGGAAATGAAAGAGATAGAAATTAGCCCAAAATGGCCAATAAACTACTAATTTCTGGGATGAAACCACTCCTCCAGGGACAGATAGGCTGCTCAAATCCAATTTATGAGAAATAAATGTATGAGATGAGGGCCAAGTAGTTGCAGAGCAAATGTCATCCAAAGACACTCTAGACCAGAAAGCCACAGACATAGCCATGGACCTAGTGGAATGAACTTTAACCTGACCTGGAGGAGACTCTGTCCTTAAAGACCTGCAGGATGCATGACAAAATCCATCTAGCTATAGTGACCTTGGAGATAGGTTTCCCCAAAAAGGGTTTACAGAAGGAAACAAACAATTGATCAGATTTACAGAAATCTTTTGTCCTGTGTAATTAGAAACGTAACTGTCTATGAACATCCAGCGTGTAGTTTGTATTCCATTTTGTTCATAAAATTGGATAAGAACACAGGCAAATTTATAGTTTGATTGATACTGACTGGTGAAGCCACCTTAGGAAGAAAAGATGGATTGGTAAGTAGGGAAACTCTCTCTTTATGAAAAATCATTTACGGAAGTTTGATGGACAATGCCTGTAATTCTAAAACCCTTCTAGCAGAGGTGATAGCTACCAGAAAGGCTGTTTTCCAGTACATAAATTTTAGATTTGCAGTTGTGGCAGGCTCGAAAGGTGGAGCGACCAGAGCTTGTAGAACCAGAGTAAGGTCCCACGGGGGAATAGGATCTTTGACCGGAGGGCGCAGCAAAAAAGTGCCTTTGATGAAAGCTTTACACAGTCTGCAAGATGCTAAAGATGCAGAATTCTTGCACACATGAAAAAAGGAAATGGCAGCCAAATGAACTTTGACAGTAGAAGAACTAGCTCCGTGGTGGAAAATATCAGCTAGAAAATTAAGAATAGTGGAAATAGGAGCTGTGAAAGGATCTAAACTCCTCTGAGAGGCCCAGAAAGAAAAACATTTCCACTTGCTGGGATAAACCTTTCTGGTCGAAGACTTATGAGCAGCTACCAAAACAGAACTGAGGAAGATAGTCCGGGAGTCCTAGCAATTATGGGAACTGGAGCAGCCAAGTCGTGAGATTCAGGCTGTCCAGACTTGGATGAGGCACCACCGAGGGCTGTGAAATTAAATCCTGAATGGGATCTAGGATCCAAGGTAGAGCCAGAAGGTGAGACCAAAGGAAGGGAAACCATACCTGGCGAGGCCAGAATGGGGCAATGAGGATCACCTTGCTCCCCACTCAACAAGCTTTCTGCAGAAACCTTGGAATGAGAGGTACTGACAGGTAAGCATACAGAAGACCGGGAGGCCAAGAATGAACTAGAGCGTCTCTGGGTGACTCCCCGGCAGAGGGTTCAGAACGAAAAACTTGCTGCACTTTGCGTTGGAAGGAGATGCGAAGACATCGCAGCAAGGTTGACCCCACTCGCTGAAGATCTGTTCCGCTACTGACAGATTCAGAGACCACTCGTAAGGCATCAGAATGGTCTGACTTAGCTTGTCCTTTAGGATGTTGGACCATCCTGGAATGTGCATTGCAATGAGAAAGCGACCAGTGGAGATCGCCCATTCCCACACTCTCAAGGCCTCACGACAAAGGGGGTAAAAATCTGGTCCCTCCTTGGGGGTTGATATACCAGACTACTGACATGTTGTCTGACTGAATGGCAATTGTCCCCAGAGGAATAAAGCCATGAAGGGCCTGCAATGCTAGAAGGACCGCCCTCATCGCTAGGACACTGATATGCAAGCTGGTCTCTATGGGGGATCACAGGCCTTGGACTGTCCTGCTCGAACAATGCCCCCCCACCCGAGCTGGAGGCATCCATGGTCACTTTGGTTTAGGCCGGGGCTGAAACAAAGGGTCGTCCCTCCAAAATGTCCGGAGAGCTCATCCACCATATGAGGGATGACCGACACACTCGACTTAGGTGGATAGGATAAGTCAGTGGCAGTTCCAACAAGTACCATTGAACCGCTAGAGTCCACTGAATCCGCATGTGTAGCCAAGCACATGGAAGAAGAGTTATGGTCAATGCCATCGAGCCTAGGGCCCTCAACACTGATTCCGCCATTGGGAGGTGGGAACGGTAGATCAGGGAGACATGCATCCTGAGGTTCTGAACTCTCTCCGGGGTTAGGAATATTTTGCACTGAAGAGAATCTATCCTGGCCGCAATATAGTCTATCACCTGTACAGGATCTAAGAGAGATTTGGATGTGTTGATTGTGATGCCCAAACCCAGGGCAAGTGTCAGAAAGTAATCCCTGGTTTGGGATAGTAGACGCCAGGTGGGAGCAGTGAGGAGCCAATCTTCCAGGTACGGATAAATTTGAATGCCCTGAAGCCTCAGGTCTGCCGCTACAACTGCCATCACTTTGGTAAACACCCTGGGGGCTGTGGAGAGACCAAAGGGTAGGGCTTGAAATTGATAATGATTGGCTCCTAGCTGGAAGCGGAGGAACCTCCTGGAACTTCTGTGCATTTTTTATGTGATAGTGTGCATCCTGGGGGGTCTAACGAGCACATCCAGTCACTCTCTTGCAGGTACGGCATGATGGACTGTAGCGTGACTATCCGGAACTTCTCTTTGGCAACAGATAGGTTCAGGGTAGAGAGGTCCAGAATGTGCCTTAAGTCCCTATTTTCTTTGGCACCAAAAAGAACCTGGAGTAGAAGCCCGATCCGGACTGATCTGGGGAGACAGTTTTGATGGCTTCTTTTACTAGCAGCTTGGAAATTTCATGTGCTGCTGCCTCCCTTTGTGTGAGTGGAATATCTGGGAGGTGTCTGGGAGATAATGGGGTAACCCACGAAGTGGGTAGAATATCCTCTGGATATGATTTGAAGCACCCAGCGGTACATTGTTATGGACTCCCATGCTGCCGGGTGCAAGGACAATCATCCCCAGAATGCCCCCAGAGTAGAGCAGCTGGGCAACCCCTCAGCGTTGCTGCCTGGATCTGTCCGAGAACGGTTCTTGAGACCTGAAGTTCCGCAGACCCCCTCTGCCTCTGGGCCGGCATCCATTCTGTCCCTCTCTGCCTGTAGGGGAAGAAGAGCCCTGAGTGTCCTGGGAATACTGAGACTTCCGGAACCACATCTTTTTTTGCCCTCTCTGGTTCCAGGAAAAAGACCTTTGAGGGTTAGAGAAGAATATTCCAACAGCAGACAGTGTCTTCCCATCCTTCTCACTCTGGACTAGTGTCTCCTTGACGGTCTTACCGAAAAGTGTAGAGCCGTCATAAGGAGCATTGGCAAAAGATACCTTAAAGGGATTGGAAAATTGACGCAACCTGAGCCAGGCATTACGCCTCATGGACACACCAGACCCAGCCGCCGTGGCTTTTCCTTCCGTAGCATGGTAGAGGAGTCCCATGGACATATTTAATACTGCTTTTAGAGTGGCCAGTTTCGCTGAGAATGAAGCCTTGTCCTCCTGCAACATGGACTTGGATGGAGACTCCTCCAGCTCCTTTACTAGGTCGTGTTGGAGTCTAGTGACATGAGCCAAATAATTCAGTGCCCTGATCATAATGGTAGCTGAAGCATACACCCGCTTCCTTAGGCGGTCCATCATCTGTGACTCCCGGTCAGGAGGGTGGACCGAGGAGATCTCCTGAGCAAGTTCCTTCTTAGTGGCTGCTGCTACCACCATGGTGTCCACAGGGGGGCCCTTATTCCTGGATGGCCTATCAATGGGGGGGCTTAAAATTTTATTGGGTCACTTGGGGATAGGCTCCATGGTGTCCAGTTCCTTCCACACCCACGAGGTGATCAAATCAACTACAGGATCTGTGGGAGGGGACAGCCATGAAGTAGACCGGCCGGTGCCGAAAGCCTCCAGGAACACAGACTCATCAGAAGAAGGCTTGGGGGCAGACCAACCTCTCCATTGGTGCAGGATCTCCATGATGTCTCCAAAGGAGACATCCTCAGGAGGTGATCTTGGGAAACCCTCTCCATCATCTAAATCTGTGTCCTCGGTGAGGGACTCAGGGGGGGGGGAGTCCAAGTGCCTCCTCTTGAATGTATGCTTGCGAGGCACATCTCCAGTGGGGCTCTCAGGGGAGCGCTTGCAAGCCATCTGTTCCTCAGGAGGAACTGTCTGGGGCTCTTCGAGCAAGGGCTGTCCCTCTGGTAAGACAAAGGGGTCCATAAACAGAGCCGCAGGGTTCTGGGAGAAGTCCAAGGGGGCAGTCAGGGGTCTCGATCCGATGGAGAGGACCCTTTCTACTACACTGAACACCAAAGGAGAGTGACCTCCTGGGAAGCTAATAAGGAGGCTGGTCTCCCCGGGTCCAACGCGCGGATTGTAGCTGGTCCTGAAATGGATGGAGCTGCGAGGGAGAGTATCTGGCCTGACAATGTTGGAGCCAATGGAAAAGGTTTAACTCCCTCGGATCTGACACCCAAGATCTGAGAGCAACTTGGATCTGAACTGGTTAGATCCGAGACTCTCCAGGCAGCTGTCGGTGTCGAGGAAACAAATAACATCAGTGCCGACCCCCTGACCAAGGCCAACCTTGGATCCGAGTACTCCGAAGCTGAAGGTCAGATCGGGGAAGGAGAAATGGGTTGAAAGAAAGGAAGTGAGCTCCCCCCTCCAGAGGGAGGAGGGCTGGCAATATCCCCATCTGGATCTGTGTAGGGATACAGCACCTCATCATCTTATCTGATAAGGAGCGGGCTGACCGTGACGAGGCCACAGACTCCAACTTGGCGGGTTGGGGAACCAAGCCCCAGGAGACTGGACGTGCCTCCATTGGCTCCGGTGAGAACCTCAGAGACCTGAGCAGATGGGAGTCACGGATCCATGCTGACTTGCTCGGAGAAGCGAGGTCCGGGGACCTCTTCATCTTTTCCTTCGTCTTCGACTCTCCCTTTCTCTACCTCTCCTCTGGTCCACTACCACAGGCTTAGATGCAGGAGTTTGATTCCCAGCCTGGGAGGGAGGAGAGGCCATTGGAAGAGAAGACTGAAGCCGAAGATGAGGCAGGAGGATTGGTAGAAAGAAGAAGACCTTTGAGGGCCAACTTAGCCTTCCTATCCTTTAAAGCTCTGGGGATGAACCCCACAGAAATGGAGCAAGCCACACTAAGGTGGGCCACACCTAAGCACAACACAAAGAGAGTGTGGCCATCTGCTGGGGAGAGCTTATGGCCACACTCTGTTCAGCACTTAAAGACAAGCTTTTCAGCCATCTTGAGAGAAAGAAAGAAACCCTTAAAAAAGACAGGCAAAAAACTTTCTTAACTCCAACACACACACACCCATTCACCATGCTAGTCTATGGACAACATGGTGGGGGGAGGGGCGCCACAGAACAAACTACTCTAACTATTTACCTAATCAGACTAACACCCGATGCCAAAGCGATGGGAGGGGAGAAGGGGTACCTAAACTAACCTAGATCGATGAAAAAGAATGAAAGTTTTAAACTTACAATAGTGAAATAACCCACTGCTACCTGGAGCTCTGAAGACATGACGTATAAGCAAATCGCGGCAAACGAAATCTGGGGATGGAAGCCAATGGAGGTGTATTATGGGTAAGGGGAGGAGTCTGGAGCTCGGAGCTGATGCTAGTAATATTTGCCGGCTCGGATGCAATACAGATCCGTATTCCCACAGGTTGAAGATCAAATGAAGTAAACTACTTCAGATTAAATGTTAGTGTGTGTTCATTTTCATTTGCCATTTTGTCTTACTGTTGAAGAATTTACTGCTGATGCAATTTTATATAGTCTAATTTTTAGCTCTGGCTTACTTTGAAAACCTTCCAACTTTATTTTATTCCCTACCTTTTCCAATTTCCTTCCCCTTACAGCACAGAAAGTATGGAACTTGCATATTACTGAGGCGAATCCCTCCTTTCAAGTAAGTTTCCAGCAATTTCTCAAAAACATATTAGGGACTGTTTATTACCACTGCAGATCCACCAAGTCTAAATCTTTAATTAGCATTGACTTACTTAAATTCTCCTTATTTTTCTCCCCCACTTTTTTGTAGTTCAAGAGTCATGGTTCATGTGGGCACCTGAAGCCGAAATGGAGCTCTCCCTTCAGGCCAGTTAACGACAGCATCTCTAAGATAAAAAAAATGCCTGTTTCTACTAGAGTTTTCCTGAATCAAAATTATCCTTTAAATATTGTTTTAAAGTCTTTTCTTGCCTTATTTTATTTTCTCTCCCCTTTTCCCTTTCTTGGTTCAGAAAATACCGGAACACCCAGACATCTGCAACCACCCAGTCAAACTCTCCCCACAGGTCAGCTTACAGTAGTTTTTACAAGGTTAGATATGCCTCGTAAAAGAGTGATGTTAAGTATTAAATTTTGCTTTTGAAGGTCTGTGTTTCGGTACTAGGTGGGTCTGAAGCGCCACATTTATACCAGAGCTTTGCTGGTACTGAGCTTATAGGTCGCCTGCCATCTAGCCTCTCCCTGAAAATGGCAGATAATTTTAAAATTTAACATATACCTCTCAATTGTCCCTAATGTTGACTTAATTTTTAACTTTGTTCCTCTTAATCCTTCCTAAAACTGGTAACTTTTGGAGCAAAAGTGGCGAATTGCACTTAAATAATGGCAATAAATAGAGTTAAAGACTTCTTTTACTTCAGAAAATGCATGTTAATTCACATTTTCTTATTATGTCAGTGACGCTAGTTAATACTACTAACATTTTAAATGTGTCTCTGATTATTTCTGGATTTGTCCTTGATTCTGTTGAGATTTGCCCCTGCTTGTTAAATGTTTCCATAGCTTTAGAAAAATCAGTTAAAAAACACAACTAAATGGGAAGCACCTTACTAATATACTCAAACACAGAACCAGATCCATTTACTTTTAGGCAAGTATATTAGGCTCAAATGTCCTGTCAGCTATGACCTGTTATACAAAATTAAAGAACACATTCATAGAGATGTGCAAATGAAACAAAAAAATGTACCCGGAATGTTGCTAGAGCACTAGCTACAGTCTACAAGAAAAAGTCATACAGGGCCCAGCTCTGTAGAATACAAGGGTATGACCCTGACTACAACACAGACAACCTCTATCCAATTAGTGTCACATGCACTGGAGGAGATGGGTGGTGGAGTATGGGAAAGAGAGGCTATTGCTGGTTGGCCTACCTGCAGACAGGGAAGTGGACTGCCTTGCTGCATGATGGACACCTAGAGGTGTGAAATTGTACAGCCACAGCTTTATGGGACATAGAAGCTCCATGCTGCCTAGCAGTGTGCTGCATTAGAAGGGGACTGAAACATATGGTTACATGCATGCACCCTCGGTGGGCAGCCATTGCAAAAGTCACAACTGCATATGGGGAGATAGGTAGGGGATCCCAATCCCTAGCACAAAGATGAGGGCTTCAGTTCTTGGCTTGCCTGAGTCTCACCCCAGAGGAACAAGTGGGCCAGACAGCTTTCACCTCAGGGGAACAACAAGGGGGAATGGGTTAACAAAAAAACAAAAAGACATAGCCATGCAGCACAAAATACATTGAAAGACCAAATCGCCACACAGTACAGAATAGCAAATATGTAGACTAATACATTACACTACTAACTACATTCATTTTATTTATTTATTTATTTATTTTATTTATCCTTTGTTGATTAGGTTGGTCCCATGAGGCTAGTGGCTTCTTTTCAGGGAGACCTGAGGTGGTATTTATACTACTGGGGGAAATTTGGCTAGGGCATCAGGGAAAGTACAGTTGTGTAAGTAAACTTAACCATTACAGTAAACATTTGAGTAGCTCAGTGCTGTAGTAGCCTAAGCTATACAGGTTATATCCTGCCTAAAACAGAACATCCGGCCAGCTTCCAAAGCTTTTGGGTAACGTCTGTTCACCAGACACAGCTATCTCAATCTACGCATGAGAAAATCAGTGGTCTGGCTGCCGAGACCTTCAGAGCTTTCATGCCAACTGAAAGAGGGAGCCAGAGTCCTGAAACAGATAAATTCTAGGTAAAGAGAAATCGATATCCTCACTTTGGTCATAAAAATCATGGAAAAATAAGGCAGGATAGAAGGAAGGAGTGGATACTGCAGCAATGACACACTTGAACATCTACTGTTATGGTAAGTTTGCACAACTGTACTATATTCTTCATTAGATCACTGCTGCAATAGCCTTAAGCTATATGGGTAGAATATCATAGCATATAAAGTTTGGGAAGAGGGAAGATAAGCGTCCAGGAGCCCATGGAGAATGGTCCAAGCAAAACCTGTTCTAGACCTGGTAAAGGAGTCTAGTTTGCAGTGATTTGTAAAGGTATGTACAATAGACCAAGTTTATTTCTCTGGAATCCTTCTAGAGTTCACCCATTTCCAAAAATCTAAGGGAGAAGCCAAAGCCCTAGTGGAATGTACCTTAACCCTGACTGGAACTGATTTTTTTATGGTGGGAATAACAAAAGGAAATACCATTTGGAAAGTGTTTACTTTGACACTGGTTGTCTTTTTACCTTATTTTCATAAGAAATGAATAACTGAACAGAATTTCTGAAGGTCTTAGTTCTGTCAAGATAATATCTAAGTTCAACGTCTATAGAAATTAAACAGGATTCTGTTATGGCAGCTAAGGATATGTGGAAAGAGACAAAGCAAAAGATAATACAAAAGCTGAGAAACTGGAAGCTCATTTATGGATAGGGATAGTAAGATACAAACAGTGAAAATGTTTCTAGTCCCTTTAGTTTTATATACAAGTCAGGCATATTTTTATCAACCAGAGGAGAAGTTGTGGGCAATAACTCTTAATGAGTTGAAGGAATGCACTTGGGAGGGAAAGATGGTGAGAGTTAAGTGGGATAAGTTGCTTGTCCTCATACGACAAGATGATTTAGGATTACCTAATTTGTATGGATATTTTACACATGTACAATTAAGACTTCTACTCATAATGCGATTAGAAGGTTAAATATCAAACTGGAAAGGAATGATGATGAAGCGAGGGTGTTCAATAAACAAGAAGAGTGTAGGATTTTGGATGCAGATTCTTAAGAAGAATAAGAACAACCATATAGAAGATTATATTCATAAAGTTGCAGAAAGTGTTCTAAGGGATAAGTCAACATTCAAATGGAAAAAGGAGATTTTTGCCAATAGGGATGACTGCAAGAAAGGTTACATTGAACAGGCAGGAGGGGACTGGAATTTACTGGAGAAACAAACAATTAGACAGAAAAAGATAACAGAATGTAATGAAGCCAAGTAGATGTTTGGACTGCAGGTTAGAGACTGCCTTCCCTATCATGGATTGATATCCGAAAACAGGCAAACAGAGAATGATAGGGGAGCCCTGAGTGTAACCAGTTCTGGTACAGTTTTCAGTCAGTCTAGAACAAGCTGTAAGCTGCTGTTAAAAAGGGATAATTAGTGCTCATATAAAATATTGCATAACTATAAGAATCAATCAGAGGAGGTTAGAAAAGATTGGGACAAGAGACTGGAAAAACAAGTTTAATGTTGCTGACTGACAAAAAAGCAATGATTAGAAAATGAATAAATCTAAACCTACTGTAACTGAAGTGCTGAATATTGTTAGAGATAAAAGAACTGGAAGTGGGACCTTTAGAAAAGGGAAGAAGCAAAGTGCATCAGAATAAATGGAATCTGTGGGAACAGTATGTGCAGAATAATGTTCAAGAAGAGGAGTAAGGTTTAAGAGAAGGCAAGAACTGAGCAATTTATGCAATGGAGTGAATGACAGTTGCTATAAAGTAAGAAAACACATGAAATGTGTAATGCATCAAAAAAACATTAATATGGTTTGTTTGCTTTTCTATTAATATATGTGTGATAATTTAATAAATGTTTAAATGCTTATTTAAAAATGTGTTAAAAAATAAACAATTGTCTGTGGACATCCAGAGTATGAATAATCCTTTCTTCGTTTTAGGTTGTGGAAAGAAGACACAGATATGGACAGTTTGGCTCAAAGTGAACTAGGATACCACTTTAGGCAATAATCAAGGATTAGTTATCTTATCTTTGTGGAAAATTAGATAACATTGCCCCAGCATAAGAACTTGCAACTCATTAACCCTTCTTGCATATGTTAGAGTATTCAGGCTCTGGTTCTTTCCAAGTTAAGAACCTCAAATCAGCCTGATAAGCTAACTCAAATGGGACAAGAGTTAAGTTTTCCATAACAAAATTGAGATGCTAAGGAGATGCCACCTGTTTTCAAGGTGGACATTTATGCAAAACCCCTTTCCAAAACATCTTGACATGATTTGAAGGAAGGGGACACATGGGCAGACATGCTGAATGGCTGACAAATGAACCTTGAAAGGTCAGAGGATAATAACTCACACAAATATTGTAGAATCAGAGACATGCTAGCTTTAAAAGGGTCTTAGTTCTTAATATGGTACCAGTCAAACAATCTTTTTTCATTTGCTGACATATGATTTCCTAGTAGTAGGTTTCTTTTCTTCTTTAATACCTGCTGCACGTCTTCAAAAAGTAGGTAGTTAAAGGTAATAACATTTTATCTTTCAGGCAATTGTATGAAGTTGTTTCAGGCTGGGGTGCATCATGCAACACCTCTCTTATGTGAATAGATCCAAACTCTGAGGAAGCTTGTGGTAATTGCTCTTGGCCATTTCTAAAAGAAGACAAAACCACTGTTGTCTGGGCCAGAAGGAAGTCATCACAATGTTCATTGGAGAGTCATTCCGAATATTAGGAATGACCCTAGATTTCAATGGAAAGGCATTCAGAACATTCCTATGCAAGCAAATGAAACTGCATCTGTTTTCCAGGTGTGCACACAAGGAGTCCTGAAGCAGAATTTTCCCAGTTGTTTGATATGAATGGAGGTGTACACCTGGATCAAATCATGGAAGACATACTGATTCAATTGCTATTCATTAGTGTCTGTCCTAGTCCTGCCCTGCCTGTCTACCACAGTATTTTGCTCTGATGGAAAGAAAGACATGCACAAGGGGTGACTGTGCTGAAATGCTATAACCCAGGCTACAATGGTTAATCTGCACAGAGGTTAAGATGTGACCCCCCCCCCCCCATTTGTTTATGTAACACAGCAATGTGGTGTTGTCTGTGAACAATTAACCACAGCTGATTGTAAGAGCTAGGTGCATTTATTACTACCATCTCTTTGACATTTAATGCGTTTTGGCCTGTCTTTTTTTTCAAAGACCCTGCAATTTTAACCACAAAAACACATCCTCCCCAAAGTCTGAGGTATCTGTTGTTACAGGCTATATAGCAGCTGGAAGGGAAAATGGGAGACTTGGATTCAGACAAAAACTACAGTTGTGTAAATTACGCATACTACAATAGTATATGTTCAAATTCTTCACTGCTACAGTAGGCTTTTGGCTTTATGGCTTATTTCCTACCCCAGGAAACAACAACCAGACAGCTTCACAAAGTTCTGACTGTCTCCCACATCTTCACTCTGACTGCTGATTGGTCAGCCCAGAGGAGGGAAATCAGCAGTTAGAGTGAAGAAATCTTCAGGATGTTTTGCCCATACAGAGGGAAGAGCATACACATCCTAGACCTCTAGGGTGTAAGTAACATGTCTTACGCAGACTGCTTCAAGTCCCTCTCCTTGTATACTGTCTCCTACAGACTGTTGAGAGGAGATCTATTCCTGGCATATAGGGCACTGTCAGACCCCATTCTGATGGACCTCCTGCATATCTGCAAAACAAACAGCACCAGAATTACCCATTCTAAAGACTTAAACCTTGCCTGTGATATAAACAGGATCTGCCGGAGATACTGGTATGTATCCCAGAGACTACCTTGTCTTTGGAACAGGCTCCCTCCATGTGAAGTACAGTGCCTCCCTAACCCAATTCAAGTGTAACTTGGTCAATTGGATTGGGAACAGGAAAGTCATTCCTGGTTTTGCACCTATGTCTCTAATGGACACATGCAGCCTGTAAATGGTTCATCTCCCAGGCCCCTGCTTGTAAATGTTTCATCTCCCAAGCCCCTGCTTACATTTATCAAGGGTACCAGAACTTGTCAGAGATTTGGGATGCATGACTAGGCTTAGAAAGGCCCTTGTGATCATTAGCCTAGTAAACACCTATGAACCTAAAAGATGTAACAATAACAAATAGCTTTTTATCCCAACAATTAATTATAGGCAGAAGAAAAGGATTGGTGTATGAGTGTGGTGACTGCAGCAGTGAGGAATTTGAACATCTACTGTTATGATAAGTGCATCTTACACTGCTGTACTATTCCCAGCACTCTCACAGTTGCAGTAGCCTTTTGGCTATATCGGTTGAGTACCCAAAACTGTCCAACCTGGGAGGAGGAAGGATAAGGATCCATGAGCCCTTTGAGAACAGGCCTAGCAAATCCAGTCCTAGACCTAGAAAAGAAAAACAGAATGTACTGCTTTGTAAAAGTATGTACAGAAAACCTTTCAAATATGCCATCAAAGAAAACAATACTCCATTAGAATGCACCTTAATCCTGCCTGGAAATTCCAACATGGTGTGAACAAGAAGAGGTATAAGCAAGGGACACCCAAATGGAATTGTTTGAATTGACACAGGTTGTCCTTTTCCAGGCCCGTAGTATGAATTCCACAGCTGTACAGTTTTCCTATAGAACTTAGTATTGACAAGATAATACCTGAGTTGTAAAAGCATGAACAGAGTATATATAATCTATTCTTGTCATTCAAATTTAGAAAGAAATGAGGAAGATAGATAGCTAGATTAAAGATACACACTGAAAGTAGTAAGAGCCTATATAGGGGATTTATTTTCCACAGATAACCCTGTATGCATGGAAAAGTAAAACGGTGACTCCACTATGAATGGATGCAACCTGGATACTCTCCTGAAGAAGTCAGAGCAAAAACCAGTTAGTCTACCAAAACTTAACCAAAAGCAGACAGAACACCTGACTGAAATGTAGACAGAAAAAATGTTTCCAACAAAAGTAAAGATTGCAATTAAGTGCCACCTGAATAAAAGTTAACCTTACATATCAACAGAAAACCTTCTATGCAGAAAAAAAAAATAAGGAAACATTCCTACAATGGGGCTAGGCCAGGCCCAGGGGGACGATGGCCCCCCTGTTGTAGACAGAAGTAGCAGTTCACAAAAATCACAAAAACTGACAGGCCAAAGAAGAGCCATAAAGACAATAGAGTGGGCTATTGAGGATAAGAAAGAAATTATGTATTGTTACTATTATACAAAAAGCCCAGAATTTCCAGACACAAGATATACCAAAAGATTAAGACAGAAATTAGAGGAAAGAAAAATACTTCCACAAGAAAAACTGCCCGAAACCTCAAATAAAAATTTGTGTTCATTAATACAACAGAAACATTATATAGACCAAGAAACTTTGACCTGTTTGGAAAAAGAAGCACCTGAGGAAGTGCAAAAAAATATAAACTACAAAACCTAGTGATTTTTTAAAAGTTTAGAAAAGAAATATGGACATGGGAAGGAAAGAGAGATTTGATATGGTGCAATATTTATGCAAAGTGAGAAGCCAAATTAATCATTACAAAAAAGGCAGCCCCAAAGATATTTGAAGTGAAATACAGGCAAAGGCATCCCGATATGGAAAATTTCACATAAAAAAAATAATATCACAAAGAGGAAATGTATAAAAGAAGATTAGTAAAGTAGTAGTTAAAAAAACTAGAAGCTGAAGTTATGGAATGCCTGCAAAGTGAATGGTTTGGTGTAGGAGGTCTAACACAGGTTACATCACAACATGATGGAACAAGTCCCCAAAATAAGAAGAAACAGGAAGATCAGGAGACATCTGAAGAAGAAATGTGGACATGGTAAAGAAAAAGAGATTTAATGTGGTGTAATATTTATGCAAATGAGAAAGCAAAATTAAACAATACAAAAAGAGCAGCACCAAAGAGAAATACATGCAAAGGAATCTGGACATAAAAAACTTTACAATACAAAAAATAAGAAGACAAAGCGGAAAAGTAGAAAAGAAGATTAGTAATGGAGAAGTTAAGGAACTAGAAATTGAGGCAATGGAGTACCTCTGGAGTGAAGGATTCAGTGTAAAAAATCTAACTCAGAAAGCATCACAGCAGGATAGAGCAATAGACATCCAAATTAAGGAGAATCCAGTAGAACGGAAAGTAACTGGGCATTTGCCATATGAAAATATTTTGGAGCCTTCCAAATGAAACCAGTATAAATGTTCATTTGAAGCTGGACAGCAAGGAAAGGAACAGGAAACTGTGGCAATTCTGATGCAGTCAATGTTGAGGAGTGATAGGCCAGTGAGTTCCCATATGACAGAGCAACAGATGACAAAGAATGAAATTGAAGAGAATCTGCCACAGGAAGATGCTATAGAAGACTCTATAGAATGCCCGCAGGAAATGGAGAACAAAAAATGTGCCCTTAGTTTAGAAAAAAATGAGCTAAGTAAGAGAAGAGTTGCTTGATTTAACAGAGACAGATAGACATATTAAGATCAATAAAAGAAATAGACCACAGAAGGTCAATAAAACCCAAGAAGTCAGAAGTTTGATAAAACAAATGAACACAGTAATTAGGACTGTCCATAGAGTAAACAGGATATATTACTGTGCAGCTAAATTAATAACAGATAAGAATATAGGAAAGTAAGGGGAAAAAATCGAATACCATCATGGAAGTATTGAACAGAGAAAGCTATAAAGCAATTAAGAAAAGAAGTGTCACTGTTAGAAGAGTAAAGAAGAGGGAACAGATCAACAAAAATACTTAGAAAGATAGACGTGATAAAAGCAATGCGCAGTGTTATAACGGATCAGGCTATATCTTGCACTATTGCAAATAATAAAATAAAAATCTTAGCACAGGCAGAAAAACTTAGAAGATACACAGATAAATATAAAGGAAAAGTACAAAATAAGAAGTTATGTACTCACCATAACATTCCATGTTTGTTGTTCATCTCGTCTTCATTCATTGCTGGTTGGGTTCGGAACTGAGCATCGGTTCCAACTCAGCTTAATTCAAAAGCTCCAAGAACTTCTACTGGCTCGAGGCTATACCCGATCCCATGATGCTCAGGGAAGATTACCCAGATCTTGTTTGCAAGTAAAAGCATGACTATTTACCTATGATTAAGCCAACATGTCTGGACAAGACTCAGAAGAGATTCAGAGACTCCATAATTCAATTATAGTAAGAAGCATCCACCCGATCCTCCAGGAATGAAGGCGGGGAAGGAGGGTGGGATGCAAAAATGAAGGCGAGATAGACAACAAACATGGACCGTTATGGTGAGTACATAACTTTTTAATGTTATGTTGTTCTATCCCGCCTTCATTCATTGCTGGTTGGGACAGCGTCACTAGCACCTTCTTTCTTGGGTGGCGCAAGGGAACAAACTCTTCAGAGCAGTGGACCCAAAGGAGGCCCTGTTCCTGGAGGCCAAATCTACTTTGTAATGAGTGATAAAGGTATGAGGCTTTACCCATGTAGCTGCTGCACAAATGGATCCATAGGTAGCCTCGCCTGGAAGGCTGATGAAGTTGAAATAGCTCTGGTGGAATGACCTTTCACTTTTCCAGGAAGTTTTCTGTTCTGGGAAATGTATGTGTAGGAGATACAGTCTGTAAGCCATTTAGAGAGTGTGACCTTTGAAACTGGGAGCCCCTTCTTTTTTTCTGAAAAAGAAACAAATAGCTGGTGTGATTTTCTGAAATCTTTTGTTCTATGCAGGTAGAAACGTAATTGTCTGTGTACGTCTAACTGATGTAACTTATATTCTACCTTGCTGCCATAATTATGGAAAAAAACTGGTAAGTCAATGGACTGGTTTAGATTGGCTTCTGAGCACACTTTTGGTAGGAATGAAGGGTTAATTCGTAAGGAAACTCTATCTTTGTGAAAAGTTATGTACGGGGGGGGTGTATAGACAAAGCTTGAAGTTCAGACACTCGTTTAGCAGACGTTATGGTAACCAGTAGTGATGTCTTCAATGACAAAAACTTAATGTTACATGATGACGCAGGTTCAAAGGGGGGTTGACTCAATAGAGATAGAACAAAATTCAGGTCCCATGGTGTAGGAGGCTCTTTCACTGGAGGCCTTAGTAAGAATGTATCTTTCAAGAACGCTTTGCAAAGTCTGTGGGACATCATCTTCATTCCCATTTCCCCTATATGGAAGTTTGATATGGCAGCCAATTGAACACAAACTGTAGCCGCCACTGCACTTTCGTTAAAAATTTTTGCTAGAAATTCTAACACTGCTGAAACTGGGGCTGTAAAGAGATCAATGTGGTTGTTAGAAGCCCAGTGGGAGAATCTCTTCCATTTACCAGAGTATAATTTTCTAGTTGAGGCCTTATGAGAGGAGATCAAAATATGTCTTACTGCAGGGGAGATATCATGGAGCCTGGCTATTAATGGAACTGAAGCAGCCAAGCTATCAACTTTAGGGTTTGTATAGACTGATGGAACACCCCTGATGAATGAATCAGAAGATCTGCAACTGGGTCCAGAATCTATGGTTCCTCCTAGAGATGGGGCCTCAGAAAGGGGAACCAAATCTGATGAGGCCAGTATGGACAATGAGTATCACTGTGCTTCTCAATGTGCTGGCTTTCTGAAGAATCTTCGGGATCAAGGAAAAAGGTGGGAAGGCATAAAGGAGACCCGGAGGCCAATCTTGTACAAGTGCATCCTTTGGTGACTGTCCCGGAGGGGGAATCAGGGCAAAGTAGCTGCTGCATTTGACATTCACGGATGTGGCAAAGAGGTTGCAGCAAGGCTTTCCCCACTGGTGGAAAATTTCTTCCGCCACTTCCTGTTTCACGGACCACTTGTGGGGCATCAGAATAGCCTTGCTTAGTTTGTCTGCAATCACATTAGATTTTCTCAGGATGTGCGTTGCTATCAGAAAACGTTGAGAAGAGGCTGCCCACTGCCATACCCTCTGTGCCTCTCAACACAGGGTTGGATTTGTTTCCTCCTTGCTTGTTTATGTACCACACTACTGACATGTTGTTTATCTGAACTGCAATTGTTCCTATTGGAAGAGATTCCTGGAATGTGAAGAGCACTGCTCTCATCTCTAGGACATTGCTATGCAAGTGGTTCTCGTATTCCTGCCAGATGCCTTGGACAGTCTTTCCAGATAATGCCCCCCCTATCTGAGAAGCATCAATGGTCATTGTTGCTACTGGTTGAGGGAAGACAAACAGTCAGCCCATCGTCAACTGAGTCTTATGAAGCCACCAGTGTAGGTCCTTTTTGCATGATTCTGTGATTATGATCTTTTATGACAGTGGTAGATCTTGCATGGACCACTGGGATAAAAGAAGCCATTGAAGAACTCTCATGTGTAAACACGCTAGAGGTACCAAAATAATTTCTGCTGCCATGGTACCCAGAACCTGTAAGACAGTTTTTACCTGAACCTTCCTTTTGTTTAAAAGATTCTCAATTTGATGGTGAAGGGACTGAATGCTCTTGGGGATAAGTCTGGCCACCATTTTTCTTGATTCTAATTCTGCGCCTAAGAAAATAAAATGCTGTGAAGGCAACAAGGCAGATTTTTTGAAGTTTACTATAATGCCTAGTTGGGAACACAGATGATTAATTTTGACCCTTGCTTTTATTAGTAGGTGCTTAGTGGTGGCGGTTAGGAGCCAATTGTCTAGGTATGGGAACACATGGAATCCTAGATGCCTCAAGTGAGCCGTAACCACTGCATGCATTTGGTGAACACTCTGGGGGGTTGTAGTGAAACCAAAGGGCAGGGCTCGAAACTAGTAATAACTGGCTCCCAGCCAAAAGAGCAAATGACATAGAAAGAACAATCCTGCTAAAAACTTGAAAACTTTTAATAAAATAAAACAATGATAAAATAAAACACACTGGCTCATAAATCGGATAACCGCTTTCGGTGTAATACCTTTTTCAAATCCTAAATGGTAGCCAGTAAAACTTCCTGTTAAATACATTCATTCTCTGGTATTCACTCATTCAAAGACACTTAACAGCCATAGCAACGTATACACCCTTTCAATTAGGTTATTTAGAGCGCTGAAGAGGTTTTCCTTTTAGTGCAGGTTTTAAAGGAACAAATACATTCAGACCTGGTGGCTGATCTGAACGCAAGTTCATTATCCACTTAATTTCTTCAATTTCTGTTTGATTTACTAAATCACCACCTCTTAATGTTTCATGGAGTCTAGTTAGTGTCATAAACTTAAAAGAATGGCTACCATTTGCACTAATGTGCATATAAAGTGCATTGCTAGTAACTTTATTTCTTATGTCGGATAAGTGTTTTAAGATACGTTCTTTAAACATTTGGTTAGTTTTTCCTATGTAGTATGCCTTGCAGTGACTGCAGGTTGCCACATATATGATGTTCTTACTCCGACAGTTTACAGATCCTTCAAATTTATAGTTCTTCTTAGTTAAGGGATGTATAAAGATATTCGAGTTGTTAATGTAAGAACATGCCTTCCAACTTCCACATCTGAATGTACCAACTCTCCTGCTCATTTGAAAGCTCCTATTTTCGGAGATGGATTCAGTTTCTGTTTTACAACATAGCAGTCTTTTTAGATTTTTCCTGTTCTTAAAAGAAAAACTGGGTTGGTCTCCAACAATTTCTCTAATTTTATTATCGGATGTTAACACTGGCCAAAATTCTTAATGATGTTACGAATAGCAAAATTGTCAGTACTGTATGTTAGCTGACATCTCATGTTAGACTTTCGATCTTTTTGTTTGGCCTTAAGTATTCCTCCTTGGTCTGAAAAATAAGGTCTTGTTGTCTGAGATTGTCATTTCAAAGTAGTTGCTTCATTAGTTTGTATTCCTTTGATTGTATATCCCCTCTTGGAAAAGTCATTAATGAGTTTAGTTTGCTCTTCCATATAGTCTTTGTCCCTCGTGCAAAGTTTAGATACTCGAGTTAATTGGTTGGTCACTATATTATCAAGGACATGTCTAGGATGCATACTGGTATTGTGTAACAGATGATTACGCCATACAGGTTTTCTATACATTGTAGTATTCATACATCCTATATCATCTAGCATCAACTTAACATCCAAAAATTATATCTCCATATTAGAGGAGGTCATTTCAAATTTCAAAAATGAAGTTGTGTTGGTCAAAAAATATACAAATTGCTCCAAAGAAGTTAAGTCACCTTCCCATAGAAGAAAAATATCATCCACAAATCGATTGTAGAAAATTATATTATTGTTCCATTTGTTATTAACATCCACTTTCCATAACTCTTCCCATCTTGCCAGGACCAAATTAGCATAGTTATTTGCACATGGGGTTCCCATCGCTACTCCTGATTTCTGCAGATAATAGACACTACCATATAGAAATACGTTATTATATAAAACCAATTCTAGGAGACTGCATATTAGGTGGATATCAATAGTTGTTTCGTGTCTCACATCAAAGTCTCTAATGGCTTCAATCCCCCATTCATTAGGTATGGAAGTGAATGAACTGTTCGCATTCAAGGTTACTAATAGTAAATCCTTAGAGATGTTCATCTGTTGTATTTTCTTATAAAGTCTATTCAAGAATTCAACTGAGTCCTTAATCACTGCAGATGCACGGGGTAGCAATTTCTTTAACTCCCCTTCTATAAAAATAGAAAGGGGTTCAGTTGTCCATCTCTTTCCCGAAACAATAGGTCGCATAGGAGGGTCATGTAGATTCTTATGTATCTTAGGTATTCCATAGATGTTAGGTTTAGTAGGATGATGCACTTCAAAAAAAAATCAGACAGCTCTTTACTTATAAATCTATTCATCAATTTGTCATAAAGAGTATCTTGGACACTTCATATAATCCTATTCAGTTCTCTTTTATCAATTCTGTGGTAAGTAGCTATATCTGCTAGCATCTCCTTCATTTTGATATCATAGAATGACATATCCATAACTACAATTGCCCCTCCCTTATCAGCTTACTTAATCATAATGTCATGCATATTCTGTAGTTCAAATAATGCTTTCTTCTCATTTAGAGTTAGGTTATGGAAATGTTTGTTTCCATTCTGTTGTCTATATTCAGCCACTTCATTTTCACATAATCGTACAAAGGCATCTACAGTCAGATGACAAACAGGAACAAAAGTACTTGGTTTCTTACATCCATATCAAGCTTGAGATCCTTCATTATTTGTATTCCCAAAAAGATATTTCAAAGTCACATTCCTTCCAAAGTACTTTAAATCTACAGTAAATTCATTCATGGGTGAGAGCAGGGAAGGTATAAAACTCATTCCCTTCTCTAATAACTGAGTCTGGTCTCTACTTAATTCAGTGTTCGATATATTAAACACAAGGGAATCATTTATTCTTGAAACCTCCATTTCTTCCTCTCTCTGCTGTGAGGGCATTCTTCCCTTGAGGTATTGTTCTGCAACAAAAAAGGAAGCTGTTGGTAAAGTGGTAAATGTATCACTCCATCTTTGGGTTTAGTGGAATAATGCATACCCAGATTCTTGTTGTTTTGAATATATATATCTTCTTCACCTTGCTCTGATAGTATTTCAATACACTCAGTATCAATTATCGAGCTAACATTGTTCTCCAGAGTGTGAGTCACAGCTTCATGAGTTTTCAGAACTTCTCTATTATTCTGTCTTGGATTAGTATGCACTTCTGCTTCTACTACAATTGATGCTGGTTTCCTAGTAGGAACCTCTTCCTTCTCATAATTTGTTGTTAATCCAGTGTTTACATTTGTTCTGGTCTGCATGGCCGTCTTCTTGTCTTTCAGCCATTCAAACAAATGGTCCTTCTTAAAATTATTAAAATCCCTGGTCAATTTGCTACTTTTCACTCCTTTTAATGTAGCATCGTAAGCATCAAGTCTATCTTGCAGTGTTCTTAGTTTCATCAAATTATTATCAGATGTTATTTGTTCTAGTTCATTTTGTTTTTGTTCTATTAGTGTTGCTGCTTCAACTTCCTGAGGCTTAAAAAATTCTATCAAAAGTTTCATATAGCTGAAACTGGTTTCTATATTTATCCTTTGCCATTCGGCAAGTATTTCAGGATAAATATTACCATAAGTTGGCATACATCTTACTCTTAAGCCTCTTGGAATTATATGATGATAAAGGCACACCTCCATATGAACGTGTTGCCACTGTAAACGCTTTAATTTAAAAAAAGGTGCATTCCCTACTTCCTTGTAAATGCTCTCAAATAGCAAAGTTTCTCCCCTGTTTGTCAGTAGTTCTAAAGTACTATTTTCAAAGTTTAAATCAAGAAGTGGGTTAGACAGACCCATTAAATTATCAGCATAAATCCTTCTACTTGCCATTTCCAATGTTGGTTGCTGTAAAGATGTTGATTGCATACTGCAGTAAATGTGTGATGCTCCCACCAAAGAATATGCAAGTAAAAAAGAAAAAGTAGGTAGCGTCACCAAAGGCAGAGCACATCAAAGTACAAAATTCAGAGAAAGAACGGTTCTGCCACCATTCCTGCTAAAAACGTGAAACTTGAAAACATTGGAAACCAGTTTCAGCTATATGAAACTTGACAGAATTTTTTAACAACAACAAGAATCTGGGTATGCATTATGCCACTAAACCCAAAGATGGAGTGATACATTTACCACTTTACCAACAGCTTCCCTTTTTGTTGCAGAACAATACCTCAAGGGAAGCACACCCTCACAGCAGAGAGAGGAAGAAATGGAAGTTTCAAGAATAAATGATTCCCTTGTGTTTAATATATCGAGCACTGAATTAACTAGAGACCGGACTCGGTTATTAGAGAAGGGAATGAGTTTTATACCTTCCTTGCGATCACCCATGAGTGAATTTATTGTAGATTTAAAGTACTTTGGAAGGAATGTGACTTTGAAATATCTTTTTGGGAATACAAATAATGAAGGATCTCAAGCTAGATATGGATATAAGAAACCAAGTACTTTCATTCCTGTTTGTCATTCGACTGTAGATGCCTTTGTATGATTATCTGAAAACGAAGTGGCTGAATATAGACAACAGAAGGGAAACAAACATTTCCATAACCTAACTCTAAATGAGAAGAAAGCATTATTTGAACTACAGAATATGCAGGACATTATGATTAAGCAAGCTGATAAGGGAGGGGCAATTGCAGTTATGGATATGTCATTCTATTATATCAAAATGAAGGAGATGCTAGCAGATATAGCTACTTACCAGAGGACTGATAAAAGAGAACTGAATAGGATTATATGAAGTGTCCAAGATACTCTTTATGACAAATTGATGACTAGATCTATAAGTAAAGAGCTGTCTGAGTTTTTTAAAGTGCATCATCCTACTATAACTAACATCTATGGAATGCCTAAGATACATAAGAATCTACATGACCCTCCTATGTGACCTATTGTTTCGGAAAAGGGATGGACAACTGAACCCCTTTCTATTTTTATAGAAGGGGAGTTAAAGAAATTGCTACCCCATGCATCTGCAGTGATTAAGGACTCGGCTGAATTCTTGAATAGACTATAAGAAAATACAACAGATGAACATCTCTAAGGATTTACTATTAGTAGCCTTGGATGCGAACAGTTTATTCACTTCCATACCTAATGAATGGGGGATTGAAGCCATTAGAGACTTTGGTGTGAAACACGAAACAACTACTGATATCTACCTAATATGCAGTCTCTTAGAACTGGTTTTATATAATAATGTATTTCTATATGGTAGTATCTATTATCTGCAGAAATCGGGAGTAGCGATGGGAACCCCATGTGCAAATAGCTATGCTAATTTGGTCCTGGGAAGAGTTATGGAAAGTGGATGTTAATAACAAATGGGACAATAATATAATTTTCTACAATTGATTTGTGGATATTTTTCTTCTATGGGAAGGTGACTTAACTTCTTTGGAGCAATTTGTATGTTTTTTGACCAACACAACTTAATTTTTGAAATTTGAAATGACCTCCTCTAATATGGAGATAGAATTTTTGGATGTCAAGTTGATGCTAGATGATACAGGATGCAACAATACTAGAATGTATAGAAAACCTGTATGGCGTAATCATCTGTTACATAATACCAGTATGCATCCTAGACATGTCCTTGACAATATAGTGACCAACCAATTAACTCGAGTATCTAAACTTTGTACAAGGGACAAAGACTATATGGAAGAGCAAGCTAAACTCATTAATGACTTTTCAAAGAAGGGATATACAATCAAAGGAATACAAACTAATGAAGCAACTACTTTGGAACGATGATGTCAGACAGCAAGACCTTATTTTTTGGACAAAGGAGGAATAATTAAGGCCAAACAAAAAGAGCGAAAGTATAACTTGAGATGTCAGCTAACATATAGTTCTGACAATTTTGCTATTCATAACATCATTAAGACATTTTGGCCTGTGTTAACATATGATAATAAAATTAGAGAAATTGTTGGAGACCAACCCAGTTTTTCTTTTAAGAACAGGAAAAATCTAAAAAGACTGCTATGTTATAAAACAGAAACTGAAGCCATCTCCGAAAATAGGAGCTTTCAAATGAGCAGGAGAGTTGGTACGTTCAGATGTGGAAGTTGGAAGGCATGGTCTTACATTAACAACTCGAATATCTTTAAACATCCCTTAACTAAGAACTATAAATGTGAAGGATATGTAAATTGTCGGAGTAAGAACATCATATATGTGGCAACCTGCAGTCACTGCAAGGCATACTACATAGAAAAAAATGAACCACATTTTTAAAGAAAGTATCTTAAAACACTTATCTGACATAAGAAATAAAGTTACTAGCGATGCACTTTATATGCACATTAGTGCAAATGGTAGCCATTCTTTTAAGTTTATGACACTAACTAGGCTCCATGAAACATTAAGAGGTGGTGATTTAATAAATCAAACATAAACTGAAGAAAAGAAATGGATTGCGTTCAGATCAGCCACCAGGTCTGAATGCATTTGTTCCTTTAAAACCTGCACTAAAAGGAAAACCTCTTCAGCACTCTAAATAACCTAATTGAAAGGTTGTATACGTTGCTATGGCTACTAAGTATCTTTGAATGAGTGAATACCAGAGAATGAAGGTATTTAACAGGAAGTTTTACTGGCTACCATTTAGGATTTGAAAAAGGTATTACACCGAAAGCGGTTATCCGGTTTATGAGCCAGTGTGTTTTATTTTATCAATGTTTTATTTTTATTGAAAGTTTTCAAGTTTCAAGTTTTTAGCAGGACTGGTGGCAGAACCATTCTTTCTCTGAATTTTGTACTTTGATTTGCTCTGCCTTTGGTGACGCTACCTACTTTTTCTTTTTTGAAAGAGCAAATGTCTCTTGGATCACTTGTTCATTTTTATGTGGTAGTACGCATCCTGGAGATCTATCACCCACATCCGATCATCTTTTCCCAGAAAGGGAAGTATCAACTGCAGTGTCATCATCCAGAACTTTGATTTCTTGATGAACTTGTTTAGTCTGCTGAGATCCAGAATTGGTCTCCAGTCCCCTGTCTTTTTTGGTACTAAAAAGAAACTTGAGTAATTTTCTGATCCAATTTGGTCTGCGGGGACATTTTGGATGAGTCTTTTTTCTAGTAACTTATGTACCTCTAAAGTTGCATAATCCCTTTGACTGGGTGGAACATCTGGAACTGACTGTTTCTCTGAAGGGGGAATGGAAAAGGGGATATAATAACTTCTGGATATGACCATTTGTACCCATTTGTCTTGTGTAATTTCTAGACAGGCATTTGGGTACAATGATAAGCGACCCCCAACTGCCTCCAGAGATGGACAGACAGGCATCCTCTCAGGAGTGGTGAAAGGGCTTTCCAAGGAAGGAATCCATGTCATCCTGGTTATGTGGACCCCCTCTGCCATGAGGTTGGTGTTTTCCATTGTTACTTTCCCCTAAGCCCCTAGGGGAAAAATCACCATGTGGATTAGGAAAACCTATTTGGGACTTGCGGAACCACATTTTTCTCCCCTTCTGAGTCTTTCCATTCTGTCCGCACCTGGTTAAGGCCTCTTTAACTTTAGGCCTGAACAAGGATGAGCCATCGAAGGGAGTGTCAATGAAGGAAGGCTTAAAGGGTTCAGCAAAATTACATAAGCACATCCAGGAATGTCTCCTTAAGGAAATTCCTGTACCTGCTGCCCTGCTCATCCCATCAGCTGTATAAAAAGTCAGTCACATGGAGAAGTTTACAATGGAGTTTAAGGTGGAAAGCTGTGAGGAAACCTTGTTTGAAACCCCTGTAGCTATAATACCTTGTAGGGTATCTCCTAGCTCTTTCAGGAGATCCCTCTGTAGTCTTGTAAAATAGGTCTGGTAATTCAGAAATCTAAGTGTAAATGCTGCTGAAAAAAAATACACTTTCCATATCTGTCCATTGTTTGAGACTCTTTGTTCAGTGGATGAGCAAAGGAGGAAGTCTCTAACAATTCCTTCTTTGTGGCCGCTGTCATCACCATAGCATCTACTGGGATGCCCTTGCTGATGAATTCCTTTTCAGAAGGTGCTATAATGAATTTATTTGGCCTCCTCGGAACAGGTTCCACTGACTCTGGCAAACCCCATGCCTTCCAACTTATTACATTCATCAACTGATCAAAAGGCGGAGTCACCCAAGAGGTGGAGGGGCGAGACCCAAAAACTTCCAGATACACCGACTCATCCTCAGAAGGATTGGTGGGCTTCCAGCCACCCCTCTGCTTAAGAATCTCCAGGATGTCTGCAAAGGAGTCTTCAGAGGAGGACCGTGGGATCCTTCTGACTCATCCAGATCGGTGTCTGAGGTGATGGACTCTTCTGGGGAGTCTATGTGCTTCCTTTTGCACAATCTCTTCCAAGGGACCTCTTCCGAGTGGTACTCTGGGGAAGTTTTTGAGGAGATAGTTTCACCTGCAGGGGCCTCCTGGGGCTTAGGGTCTCTGCACTTGGGGGGAAGTGATAGAGCTGAGACCAACACAGGCACTTTTGGGGGAAGAGTACTTGAACCAGAGAGTGGAGCAGTCTAAGGTGACAACACTCTCTCCATCAGCTCAAACGCCCCCTTGCCCCACTCCTTGGAGGTCCCCGGTTCTGAAGAAGTGGAAGACTTGACCTCGAAGCAGAGCCGTTGGCTCTAAAGCCGATGTAGGAGCCAAGCTCAACCTCGCCGAAGCCCAGAGAGGTAGAATCGGATCGGACAGTTGTCCAATCCCACTCTCCTCCCCAGACCTGATGGGAGAACGTCAGCTCCTAGACTCCTCAAATTCCGATGGAACCAAGGAAGTTGGAGCAGTTGTCAGAAATGATGATCCTGTTGGAGGTCTCGGTCTCAACAGTTTCACTATGATCGGGCCGAAGTGCTCTGGCTCCAAAACCCCAGTTCAGGTTGGAGGAGGAACCAAAGAAGGAGAAGAGGTCTTTGTCGGCTCCGGTTCCTTCTTGGTCGGAGTCAACAGAATGTTTACCAGCACCGGTGTCCGAAGGAGTCTCCTCACCACCCGCTCCACATCATCGTCCACTAAACTTCTGGAGTATCAGGAGGATAAAGATGGAGATCTCGCTCTTTGCAGGAGTGGAGATCTTAGATTCAGACTCACCGGTTCCAATGCTGGGGACTGGCTCTGAAACTGTAACTCCATTGGCTCTGGAACTGTAGTTGGAGTCGAAGAAGGAGACTTTTTGGAACCAAGAGCCCTTGGTTCCGAGCTAGATTGTTTTGCCAATATTTTTTTAGGTGGCTCCAAGATGGAGCTGAAGTTGTGGTCCTTTTTTCAAACTTCTCTGATTTTGAAGAAGAAGGGGATTTATCTGAGGATTTAGAGCCCTGAGATCCTTCTAAAGACTCTGTAAAAGGGGTCTTCAGTAAGCCTTTTAGGATTAATTTGTTTCTATGCTCTGACAATACTCTAGAGACAAAAGCATGACAAAAGGAGCAGGATTCTTGTAGGTGGAGGGCATCCAGACAGAAAATGCAACTGGTGCGCCCGTCTGTCAGAGACATCTTTTGATTGCACCTGTCGCATTTTTTAAAACCAGATGGATTTGGTTCTTTAGGGTCTTTAGACATATTGAAAAATCCAAGAAGCTACACAAAAAATTATGAATAAGAAGTAGCCTTATGAAAGCTATACAACAACCAAAGGAAGCTTAACAATATTATATATATATATATATATATATATATATATAGATATATATATATATATATATATATATAGACCAACAAGTTAAAAACAACTCCAATGAAAACAAAGCTTAACAACTTTTTTTTTATTTTTAAACAAAGGGAAAAAAAGGAGTCCTCTAACTTAAACAGACTTCTGATAGAAACCACAAAGGAGAATTCCTCTAATTTAAACAGACTCTATTACAAACAACAAGGGGAAATGAATGGGAATGGAGGGGGTAGTGACCATCTAAGTTAAACGGGCTGCCAGGAGCCCTCTAACTCAAATGGGCTACTTTATATGGATTTAACAAACTCTCGAACTAAAACGAGTCTGTAAGAAGGGATAGGGAAAACTAAACAGACAAAAACACCACAGGCCTTATGAAAACGATGACAGCCAATGACATCAAACAGGGAAAAACAGTCAAGTAGCGGACTAAGAACACTGTTATATATTAAATTTTAAAATGCTACTCAACAAATTGTAGAAAGGAAGAAGAAAAAGTAGAAACATTTTTCACTTAGTCAAGAGCCAGAGTAGAAGTCACCCGATCTGCTTCAGTGGCAATTGAGATCTAGGTAATCTTCCCTGAGCATCATGGGATAGGAGGGTTCCTATCAGATAACCGAAGATGCATTTTGTCAAATGCGTCTTGGTCAAACTTGAAATGTTGAAAAGGCAAAATGATGAAGCGACATATAAGTGAATTCTTTCCCTGGGAAAGAAGTCACTTGGCCGCTTCGTCACTTTGCCATTTTCGACACTGTAGTGAGATCTCGGCGTTGGTATATTTAAGTAGGGGGTGTGGGGGTCACATCCCTCCACGTCGGGGGGCTGTGGGGGTGAAGTCCCCCACTTTATGCAATGTTTTAATGTCTTTTTTTTTTTTTTTTTGGGAACAGCAATTTCTTTTTCCCCTGGGAAAAAAATCGCTGTTTTGGTTGTTCGATGTCTTGTGAATTCGAACTTTAGAGTTCGATATAACAACGTTCAACCATTTGATCGTTCGTTGTTATAATATAGACCTGGATAAGGTATAGCCTCAAGCCAGTAGAAGCTCTCGAGCTTTTGAATTAGGCAGAGTCAGAGCAGATACTCGGTTCCGAACCTAACCAGCAATGAATGAAGGCAAGACAGGACGATATAACATTAAGCAATTTACTGATGACCCTAAAAAGTTCTACAGAGAATTTGGAAACAAGGCAAAAGAAATTAAAAGGCCACCCAAAAAAGAAGAAATAGATACATTTTGGAGAAATATTTATGAAGATGCTGTGGACATAACAAAGATGCTAAATGGATAGAAGTAAAAGAAATAATAAGAAGTTCAAAGGTACAGGATATGAAATGGGATGAGGTAACAGACAAAGAGATTGAAATAACATTAATAAAAGTCTCCAATTGGAAAATCCAAGGCCCAGATGCTGTACCTAACTTCTGGCTCAAAGTATTATCATCGTTGCACAAAGATTTAGCCATGAGTAAGAACTATTTATATGTGTACCCTGAACAGACACCAACATGGTTAACAGCAAGAAAAACAATGTTCCTACTTAAGAGTGAACTTGCAAGTTATCCTAAAAATTATAGACCAATAACTTGCCTTCTGAAGATGTATAGACTACATACCAGAATCGATACCGACAGAGTTTATAGTCATTTAAAAAAAAATTCTATCATGGCAATAGAACAGAAAGGTAATAAAAGAAAGTCATATGGAACAAAGGATCATCTCTTGCTAATAAAGTCATAATTGAGAGCTGTAAAAAGAGGGAGAATCTAAGTATGGCATGGACTGACTGCAAAAAAGCATTTGATAGTATCCCACATTCATGGATAAAAGAGTGATTAAAATGTGTAAGATACATCCTACACTGATCAACTACATTACAGAGACCAAGAAACAGTGGCAAACCACTTTGCAAATAAGCTATGATAAAGGACAAATTATTATTCCAGGGATAAAAATTCAAAGGGTGACTCTCTGTCACTGCTGCTATTCTGTCCTGCCCTTAACCCATTAAGCTGTCTACTTAACAGATTAGGTCATGGCTATAATTTGGCTCCTAGAAATCAACACAAAGTAAAGACCTCACATCTTCTCTTTGCCGATACTTTAACACTGTGTAGCTTAACAGACGAGGAACTGAAAGCACAAGTGCAAGTAGTCAAAACATTTTCAGATGATATACAGAATGTCATTTGGTCTCGATAAATGTGCAAAAACAAGCATTAAAGCAGGAAAGCTGCAACACCAAGAAAACATCAGTTTGAGACAATAATGTGATATAAAAGAACTTGAGCAAGAGAGAGTGTATAAATATTTGGTAATTGATGAAGAATCAACAATAAAACAAACAAATGTGAATAAAACTTAGAAAAGATTATTTTAGAAGATTTAAATTAATCATGAAAACAGCGTTGACATCTAGGACAAAATTCAAGCTATAAATCAATTTGCTCTTCCTGTCCTAACTTACAGTTTTGGAGTGATTCACTGGTCCCAAAACGTGCTGGACAGATTAGACAGGAAAACAAGAAAGTTGCTTCATGCTCATCAAATGATTTATAAAAATTAGTGCATACCAAGATTATATATTCCCTGTTCTGAAGGAGGTATGGGCCTCCTTGAAACTGATTACAAGTATAGATCTGCAATCTTGGGACTGCACACATATCTGCTGACCTCACAAGACCCGAATGTAGTGAACGTTTTGAAACATGAAGAGAATAAATCTAAGATGACTTCCCTGCTTAGTCTAGCAGAAGCATATTGGCATCAAGCAGGAATGGAAATCAAACTAGAAGTAGATAAAAATCCAACAGCAACTGAATGTGCCAAAAAACAGAAGAAAGAATATAAGGTGAAGGATCAGATGAGAAGGAAGAAATGTAGAAAATGCATAAATATACTTGCAGATCAGGATTGAACATAGGAATGGGTAAGGAGAGGTGAATTCAAACCAAAAGATGAAAGGTTAATATCAGTGGCCCAAGATAGTGGGCTACTTACACGTTGATTTAAAAAGTCTGTTGAACATGTGGGAGAAATAGACAAATGCAGTTTTTTTAAAACAGAATTGGAAAGACTTGCACACCTTGTTGCTTGTTGTGACATATTAATGGCAGAAGGATTGTATACTGAAAGGCATAATAATGTGGCAAGACTGTTACACTGGGGATTGTGCAAACATTATGGTATTGAAGTGGCTGAAAACCCTGGAAACATCAGCCACGAAGCATCATACAAAATGATGAAGTCTACATCACAAGGGCTCATCCATTACCAACAGTTCAAAAGACAGATGCGATTAAAACAGATATAGTCATCCATGAAAATAAGACAAAAGTAGTATTGATCATTGAAATCTCTACACCCAGTAACTACAGTGTCTTGTGTACACAGACACACAAAGTCATAAAATATCAGGATTTGCAGGCAGAAATGAGAGCATGTGGAAGAAAGACATCCAAACATTTCCAGTAGTAGGAGCAGCAATGGGTCTTATAAAAAAGAATCTGCAATCATATTTAGATATGTTACCAATACATGTAACTCTGTACAAATGGCAGGAGTCATTACTGGGCACATTGTGGGTGCTGTGAAGAGGCACTTCTGGCTGACATCAAAGGTTGAAACAATACTAATTTCATGAACTTTAATCATACTTTGACTTAGGAATGGGGTCCATTTATGTCATCGTATTAGAAACCCAAAAGATTTGGAGAACATAAAAAATAAAACAAGTTGAGAAAAGTCTGAAATGAAGAGTAGGATCCATAGGCAGACATATGGAAATTGCTGATAAATATCCCTTGTCAAAGGAGTAAACAGGCCATAAAGTAATTCACACAAACATTTGAGAGTCACAAGCAATAATTCTGGATATGGCCCTGCTATAGGGGAGGCATCAAGTTGAAAATCAAGTAGAAAATCTCCACTGGTTAAAATAAGATTTCACAGTAGCAAGTTTTCTTGCCACTTTTAGTACCTCTTGCATGTCCTCATGAAAAAGGTGCATAAAAGGTATTACAACTGAGTCATGCAGGCAGTCAATTGAAGTTGCTTGATACTGGGGTACAGCAAACATCCCTTGTCTTGTGTGAGTTGATCTAATCTGTGAGAAAGCTTGTTGTAATTTCCCCTGTCCAATTCCATAAGAAGGGAGAACCAGTGTTGCCTAGGCCAGAAGGTTGTCACCAGAATCATTTTGGACAGTCCTTCTGAATCTTTAGAATGACCATAAATATCAGTGGAAATGGTGGAAATGCATACAGCTACATTCTTGACCACTAGAATAAAAATGCATCTGTTTTCTGGGCCTGCCTGCAAGGAGTCCTGATACAGAATTTTCTTAGTTGGCTGTTTTGAAATGAGATGAACAGATCTATTTAAGGTGCTCCCCATAACTAGATCCATTCTTGGAGGATCCCCCCCAATTCAACTTCCAATCATGAGAATCTTTCCTGATACTGCTAGGCTTGTTTGCTATTAAATTTTGCTTTCATGATATGCAATATGCTTGGAGGGTTACACAATGCTGTAGAACTAACTCCCAAGCCATCACAGCCAGCCTGCATAGGGGTAGGAACTGGTATTCCCCTGACTATGTATCACATCATTGTGGTATTGTGTGTAATCACCTGTAATGGTCCTAGGGACCACAGGTCATGAAGATATTCAATAGCATGGATCACAGCTAACACATAGGTTCATAGGTTCATAGGTTCATACTAGGCTATCTGCCCGAGGGCATTTACAAGCCTAGCCCATAGTTTTGTGGCTTACGCCACCCCTTTAGTATGGGGAACTATACCCATTATTTTGCTGTGCCTCTGTCGAGCAGTGACACTGAGGTAATCCCTGGGGTATATTTGCGATCTCCCATCCATTGGTCAAGATTTCTCTTGAACAAGGCCAGCGAGGTGCTCTGCCTCACATATACCGGGATTTTATTCCACAGCATAGGGAGTCTTTGGGTGATGAATCTATCCCTCCAGCACGTCCTATTAATAGCCGTGTCGAGGTTTAAGTCTCGCCCTTGTGGCTCTGATGGATCTAGATTTTTGAGGTGAAGCATATTCATCAAATCTGGGTTTGACATGGCCTTGTATGTTAGGCAAAGGTCACCTCTGAGCAGCGTGTAAGCGACTGAATAGAGCTGGAGTTCTTTCAGTCGGGCAGCATAGGACAGATGTTTGAGACCCTTTATCCTTTTGGTGAGGAACTTTTGTGGCCTCTCCAGCTGCTGCAAGTGTCGGGTCAGATACATTCCAAATGGGGCATTGTACTCAATCATTGGTCTGATGAGTGATGAGTATAGGGAGACTATGACCTCCCTTGATCTAGATGAGAATCCCTTCATGATAAGGTGGGCAATGTAGAAGGTCTTCCTAACTACTTTAGCTACATGGGTGTCGAATGACAGACTACTATCAACCTGGGTCCCCAGGTCCCTGA
Source organism: Protopterus annectens (assembly GCF_019279795.1). Classification (NCBI taxonomy): domain Eukaryota; kingdom Metazoa; phylum Chordata; order Ceratodontiformes; family Protopteridae; genus Protopterus; species Protopterus annectens. The sequence goes on from NC_056735.1 coordinate 379,013,077, forward strand.
TAACTTCTTCTGTGCTCAGTGGATTGCCACCTATTTGGTAGCTAGGGGTAACCTTGTTTTTCCCGAAGGGTATGACTATGCATTTTTTGGCATTTAACTTTAGGCCATGGCTCTGGCACCAGTTATCCGTTTCTGTGAGACCCTTCTGAAGGATATCTGTGTCAGATGTGTTTTCTACTATGGCGCCCAGTTTGCAGTCATCTGCAAACTTTGTCAGCCATAACCCTCCTGTGTTTGCTTGTACTTCGGAAAAGTAGATGCCAAACAAGAATGGGCCCAGGACTGAGCCCTGTGGTACACCACTTGTGACAGGCTTTGAGTCTGACATGGCGCCAGCAACTCTGACCCTGTGGGTTCTGTCACTCAGCCAGTTTGCAACCCATCTTGTGATGTATGGGTTAACATTTAAGCTGATGAGTTTTTCAATGATACCCAAGTGGGGTATTGTATCGAAGGCCTTCGCCAGATCGAGGTAGGCTGTATGGACTGCCTTTCCCTCATCAATGGCTTTGGTGACTGTTTCGAAAAAGTCAACCAAGTTTAGAAGGCATGATCTGCCTTTGACAAAGCCAAACTGGGATGGATCCAAAGTCTGCAAATTTCCTATGTTTTTATTTATGAGGTCCATTATGATCCTCTCCATGGCTTTGCAGATAAGGCTTGTCAAGCTAATGGGCCGGTAATTTCCAGGGTCGGTGGAGGCACCGCCTTTGTGAAGTGGGACCACAGTTGCAGTGCGCCACTCTCTGGGTACGTATCCAGAGGTAAGACTATGATTAAACAGCTGTCCTAGCTGTGGGTTTAATTCCTCGTTGAGTTCGTGGAGCACACAGCCGGGGACACCATCAGGTCCCATGGATGCTGTGTTTTTTGCTTTGGAGAGAGCAGTTCTCACTTGGGCGTTGGAGATGTGTGGGGGGCTGCAATCGCTTGGTATAGATATCTCTCCTTTTGGGGGGGGGGGAAGTTTGCACTGAACCTGTCAGCCAGTATGTTGGCAATGTCTGTAGGATCAGTAATCTTCACATCATTTTGAACTAGTTCTGAGCATATCTGGGAGTTTCCTCCCAGGTTTCTAACATAGCTAAAGAAGGCCTTATGATTGTCTTTTGAGTCTTTAGCTATTTTTCTCTCAAAATTTGCTTTGGATGATTTTATGAGAGCTCTTAGTTTTTACTTATAGTGATCAAAGGTGTCTTACCTTTTAAGGATTTTGCTCTATCTTGTAGTAGCTGCCTCGTTTTGTTGTAGAGTTTCTTTATGGCTGGGGTCCACCAGACTGGACGCTTGCCTTTGGTACAAAGAGTCTTTGTTTTGCTTGGGATTGCCTTATCCATGCAGTCCTGCAGGTGCTGGTAGAAGGCATTTGTAAGTGATTCAGCGGCTTGAGTACTGTTTTCCGCTCGGGGCCTTAAAGGAGACCACACTAGTCTTTAGAAGTGTGAAGTCGGCTTTCGAGAAGTTCTTTACTGTGGTCTTTTTATTTCAGGTGGGGTGGGATGAGGACCTCCAGCGAGATTAGTTTGTGATCTGATCTCACCAGTGAGGGGTATACTTCGGTGTTGAACATTGTGCTCCCATGTTCGTGATGATGAGATCAAGTATGTTTTCTCCTCTTGTGGGGATGGTGACTAGTTGTTCCATGGCATTTGAGTTTATGAATTCCAGGAACTTTTGGGCTAGGGTGTTTGGGCTTGAGTAGTGTTCCCAGTCTATATTAGGGTAATTGAAGTCACCTAGTATGATGGTGTTTGGTGATACATTTATCCCCTCTAGTGTTTTCAGGAAGGCCATGTGAGGTTCCTGAGTTTGTGAGGGTGGCCTGTAACATGCTACAATTTGCAGAGCAGTCTTGCCTATGGTTAATTGCACCTGGATGGTCTCCAATGCATCGTGCATTGCCACCAGTCTTGAGGTGTGGGTGTCCTTGATGAATATGGATACTCCCCCTCCTTTCTTGGTATTGTCCGGATTTTGGGGCCGGAACGCATGATAAGAGGTAAAACCTCTTTGACATTTATGTGCTTTGGTCTATCTGAACTGGTTACAGGCCCTGCACCCCCATAGAAATTGCTCCTTAAGCAAAAACTGAGGTGTCTTATTGTCTCCACCTATGCAGTTCTTCCTTGATAAAGTCCCACACTGAAATCTGAAAATCCCAGAGGATAAGAATGGTACATATTTTTTTTAAGCACTGAGTTTTTTCTCATGTATAACCTGGCAAGAGGAATCATGAGAATCACAGAAGCCATGAACCCTAGAATCCTGAGATATTCTCTGGCTAAACTGTTAGACTGATTGGAGATGATCAGGAAAGTTTCTAAATACAATTTCACAGTTTCTTTTGATAGGAATGCCTTTGATGAGACATATCTACTAGAAGGCAGTTTAAAAGCCCAATCCTATGTGACGAAGTCAAAGACTATTTTTGAAGTTTTATATGGAAACCCAGATTGGTAAGGAGTGAAAAAAAAACATGTTAAGGACCCCTGACATCTAGCAAAAACACTACAAAGACCAGTAAGTTATCTAAAAAAGGAAAAATTGAATGCCTTGCAGTCTGCAAATAGGCTATCCATGAACTAGACATTTTGTAAACCCCATAGGGTATTGTAGCTAAACTCAAAGGGTATTGCAGATAAATGATAATGTGACCCAGATACAGAACCTAAGAAATTTTCTGAAGCCTGTGGCTATGAGAATGCAATAATAAGCATCTTTTAGGTCTAATATTACCATAAATCTCATAAGATGAATGACTGGTAACAGACACTGAAAGGTCAACATTTTGAATTTTTGTACTTTCACAAACTGATTGAGAAAGGAAAGATGCAAAATTTGTTTCTTGGAAAGTTTGTTCTTTGAAGCCAGAAACATTCAAGAGTAGAAGCCTTTCTCCCTTTCATTTAAAGGCAGACTGGTAATATGACTCCTAGGATGAGCATGTGCTGAAGAACCTTAGGAGAAAACTATGTTTAGTTTAAAGGGTAAGGAGGAACCCCCCTGAAAGGAGAGATGAGTATTCATTGTCAACTGTAACCCTCATGAGTCAGTATTAATACCAAAGAGTCTAAAACAATCTGTTGCCAAAGAAAAAGACTGAGAACCAGAGATATAGGGGGATGGGGATGCTGGCATAGTTATTCTGGAGGCATAGTATGCCCCTTTTTTGGAAAGGATCACTTTTATATGGCTCCCCTTCTGCCATCTCTTTTTGGTCCCCCCCCCCCCCCAGAGGATTGCAGGGACTGATTATTTTGTCTTAAAAATGTAGATTTATAATGTGGACCTCGAAAAATCTTAACTCCCTGAATTAATTTCCCTTCTGTTGTCAAACTGTTTGTGAACCTGGGTAGCAGAAGGGCAAAACAAAACCTCCTTGTTTAAAGTGGAGTTTAAAATCTGAGAATTTTCTTCAGCAGAAGACTTTTGAGTACGTACCCAGGCATAGGAACAGCCACAGAGGACATCACTAACTTCTGGTCTATCGTGGAAGAAGGGACTACATCAGAGAAACTACAGAAAACTAGTGAGTGGTCTGAGGAACAACAAATAGCCACTGCAGAGTCACCCATCAGCAGCCGAGGCACTGTCTGAACCCACTATGTAGGCAAGGACTCCTATTCTGTTGTTTACTCTTTTTAGGTACAATGGGAGGAAAAAACAGCAGGACCAGTGTAAGAATCCATACTGTAACAGAGGAAGAAGCATGATTGCTGTTAAGTGTTGCTGGGAAGAGTAGGTCAAAAGATATTAGGCAAGTGGCGAACTACTAAAGACTCACTTGACCACCTCATTTACAAACAAAAAAGAAATTCGACTAAAATAGCTATCATACAAGATAAAAAAAACTTTTACACCCAATTACAGAGTTCCTCCCAACAACAACCACAAAAATTCTGGAATTCTATTAACAAACTTCTTTCCCCCGGGAAAGTGGAAACTCCCAGTCCACTAGGCTCCCACCCTGACTCTCCCTTGCATACTGCAAATGCTTTCAATAACTTCTTTACTTCTACAATACTTAATCTAGCCAACCAACAAAGCCCTGACCCTGCTCTACTAGGTAACCAGAACTACACCCCACCACCATTTCATCTTAAACCCATACCCACCTCCTTTATACTTAACCTACTTCAAAAACTTAAACCTTCTACACCCTCAGCCGACAAAATCCCAGCAGAATATCTCCAGCTAGGAGCTAAAGCTATTGCCTATCCAATCTCTATACTAATTAATAGAACCATAAAAGAAGGTACTATACCTTCACTCTGGAAAATCTCCCACATCATCCCTCTCTTTAAAGGGGGTGATTCTTTTGAATACTCTAACTACCGCCCTATTGCGCTGCTATCTCCTATAGCAAAAATAATGGAAAAATGCATCCACAAACAGCTACTTAATCACCTTCTATACAATAATCTCCTAGCAAATTGCCAACATGGATTCCGTCCCTACCATAGCACCACCACAGCCTTACTAACCTTTATTGATTCCATTAATAATAAGCGAAACAACAATCTTCTTTCATCAGCCTTCTTTGTAGATCTGTCAAAAGCTTTTGACATGGTGAATCACCAACTACTCCTTCATCGCTTAAAATCTCTTTCTTTTGATAGCACTGCTCTAAACTGGTTTACTTCTTATCTTCAAAATAGGAAACAAGCAGTGCTATGGAACAACAGTCTCTCGGAGCTTCTTCCTACCTCTCTAGGTGTCCCTCAGGGCTCAATCCTAGGTCCTCTTTTATTTTCCATCTTTATTAACGACCTACACCTTGCCACACCTCTTACTACCTGTATTCAATACACTGATGATACCACCATCATTTGCTCTGCCTCTAACCAAAATGACCTACACGACCTCACCCAAAGAACTTTTACTACCATAGAGCAATGGTTCTCTAATCACTGTCTTCTTCTAAACCCTAAGAAAACTAAACTTCTCCTCTTCTTACCTACACACCAATCGCCCTCAATTAACTTCTCTCTTACTTCAAACAATGGTACCCTTATCTCCCCAGACCAAACAACCAAACTCTTAGGCATAACTATTGATAACCAACTTAAATTTGACTTTCATATTAACTCAACCATAAAAGCAACTCATAGAAAATTAGGTTCTCTTTACAGAATCAAATCATTCCTAACTCCAGAAGCTAGAACTACCATAGCCAGAACTCATCTTATCTCTACACTACTATATGCTTCCGCTATATATACTAACCTTTCCAAATATAACATCAATAAGCTTACATCTACCTACAATAACATTGCCAGATTTGCCACTGCCTCCCCATATAAAACACATCACTGCAGAAATCTCCACCTCCTAGGATGGCTAGAGCTACCCCACCTGATTGAATACTACCAACTCTCTATAGCCCATAAAGCCCTCCACCACCCTGATTATACACCTATGCTCTCCACCCTTATTAAGCCTTACAACAACCTAAAAACCTTCGTATTGTAAAATACTGATCCAAACCTCTCTATCTAAGAACACTGCAGGTAACTCCATATTTTCCAACTCAGTTGGTAAAATATGGAATCAACTTCCTCCTGACCTGACAACCCAAACCTCCAACTCTCTATTTAAAACTAAACTAAAACACTACCTATCCAACCACAGGCTATGCTCATGCAACTACCCAACCTGATCTTTCTGCTCCTCACTACTCTTGCAAACATCTTTCTTTCTCCCAGCTCTAAGCTATTCCACTAAGAAATGCTCTCTCTAATCCTGTAACTATACCCTCCTCCCTATTCTACTGCTTACCTTCAAACATCCTACTGTATCCTGTCTTATTCTACCCTTTCCAATACTCAAGCTAAAGCACTACCTCCTATTATCTTTATGTACTTTCTTCACATTGTCATTATAATGCCCAAAGTATGTTCTGTGCTTAAAATTTTTTTTTACTGTGTACATATTTTTCATGCTTTAATTTTTGATTTGTGTATTTACTTTTTCTCTCATGCGTGTAACACCTTAAGTATTTTGTAAAGACTGTTTGATTATCATGCTGTTAGATAGCGGAGCTTTTCTCCTCGGGCCTCCACTGAAAATGGACATGTATCCAGTTGGACTAGCCCGGTTAACAAATGTAAAATAAAATAAAATAAAATAAAATAAAATAAAGTGATCACAAGCAGCATACACGCTTACACTTCCCCACAGAGTCTCTCAAAATTCAAAAGTAAAAACACAAACAGTACACTAAAAACTCTATCAGAGCTCTAAGATCCTCTCAATGAAAGTGAACTGAGAGAGAGCAAGAAAAGAAGATAAGAAGAAGATACTTGGCTCAAAAAAAAACAGCTTATCTTCAACCCAAAAACAACAAAATTGCTTCTCTTTCTCCCTAAATCTGTTAACCACATCAAATATTCCTTTACCATAACACCCTTAAACAATACTCCTATTGAAGTCGATACTAACACAAAATACTGAAGCCAGGCATATGCTTACTCATGGCTCTCTTCTTCCTTGTCTAACCTACTGCTCCCAAATACTTACTAATCTGAACTTGTCCCTACTTACCAAACAAGAAGCAACCTATCACAAGATAGCCGGATTCACAGCTCAACACATATATAAATCACATCATTGTCTCTCCCTAAACCACCTAAACTGGCATGAACTACCTCACCTGCTACTCCAATCTCAACTCCAAATGATACACTCCATTCTATATCAACCATCTTACTGCCCAGCTCTATCATCTCTCATCACCTATTACTTTCCTACCAGACATCTCAGAGGTGCAAGCTAAGACCTACTAAAGGTTCACAAACCAAAATCTAAGACTGGCTGCAACTTATATAGCTACTACCCCTCTATAGCATGGAACAAACTCCAGCTAGTAACAAGAAACCTGACAAACCCCAACAAATTTAAGCTAGCCACCAAAGACTACTTCAAAAACACTGGACTTGTCACTGTTCACACCATCCCTGACCAAAATTCAGCCACTTAGTTTAAGATTAACCAGTACAGAGCTTGAATCAATCAACTTCCTATACTGTCATACAAACTCCTAAACTTAAGCTATATGCTGCCCTTAGGACTTCATATTAGCATATTCTTGTCAAACCACTACTTCTTACATCCCATGCTTAAATTGCTTTTTATCCTGCTTACTTAAGTACTGTATAACTTGAAAATTACTGTAATTATGATTGTATCCACCTCAATAATTCTTATTTTTTTTCTAATGTTGAATGTCTAATTGCTATTGTAATTGCCCAATATGTTCATCTTGGAGCTTTTCTCCCCTGTCCTCTGCTGAAAAAGGGCTTTTGCTCAGTCGGACACTCCCGGTCAACAAATGTAAAATAAAATAAAAATAAATAAAATAAGTTGTCACAAAGTGTATGTATGCGTCAAACTCAAAATACATTTCTGGATACTTAAATAACACCTTCAAATAAGATGTTGCAGCAGTAAAATAATGAAGGAGAGTTGTCACAAAGTGTACACAATCACCAAAGCACTCAGTGTCTGAAGAACATAAAACACATCCCAACATTTAAATCATTATACTTCATTTAAAATGTCTCAAAAGAAGTAAGTTTTTCTAACAAAACAGCTCCAGTATTCAGTAATAAGCACTGTTCTAAAAACAGCAGTTTTTGACAGGAAACATAAGGTATTAATAAAACTATTGGTATTATACAGAAAACAAAAACAAACACATCAAAAATATTTAAAATTGGGGAAGGGTTCCCTGTGGGGACCTGTCTGTCAGAAATGAAGTCGGTAGCTTATGGGGCAAGAAAGTACTGGAGATTTCTTCACTCTAATTGCTGATTTCCCTCCTCTTGGCTGTTTGATCAGCAGACAGGGTGGTGATGTGAGAAGGAGATAGAGCTTTCTGAAGCAGTCTTTTTTTTCTGGACAGGAAACACACCATATAGCCACTAGTGAGAATGATGAACATCTGGTCTCTCCAGCAAAGCAGTTTTCTTTTTATAAATCGCAAAACTGTAATTTGAAAAGTCGTTTTGATCCTATTACTATACAGATTTTAGATACCATTAAATACTTCTCATGTGGAGTCTGGCTAGAGAAATCATGAGAATCATAGATGCCATTAATCCTGGAATCCTGAGAAATCCCCTTGCTTATGTCTTGGACCAAGTGAAAAAATCTCAGGACCAGGAGTTGGATATAATTGACTTTTCCTGTGGAAGAAAAGTTCTTTTAACGGAAGTATCCAGGAAACACCTAGGAATACAATCCTATGGAATGGAATATAACAAGAGTTTTGAATATTTTCCTGAAAACCCATTCTGTGACTGACACTTTGAAAAAGACTCTGCAGAGATATGCAAGTTGTCTGAATAAGGAAAATTGTTAATATCTTGAAGACTGCAATATGCCACTAGACACTTTGTGATCACCCTTGGAGCAGTGAATAACCATAGGGGTAATGCACAGAACTGAATATATAATCCAGACACAGAAAAACAATGTTTGAAATCTGTGGCTATAGGAATGTAATGATAAGCATCCTTTAAATCCAGAGTTACCAGAAAACTGAAAGGGGAATAAGAGGTAACATGTTGTGAAGGGGCAGAAATCTGAACACTAGGACATTCACAAACTAGTTGAGAAAGGAAAGCTCTAGGACTGGTCTCCATGAAGATTCTTTTCTTAGTACCAGAAACATTCTTAAATAGAAACCTTTTGCTATAAGGGGAAAGAGGAACATGTTCTATTACCCCTTGAGACAGGAGATACTGAATGACATGGGGGGGGGGGGATAAAGAAGCTTGATTTGGTGAATGAAGAGAAATACCCTAAAAAGAAGATAGGGCCATCTGAAACCTGATGGATCACACTCAGAAGCTGTTTGCATGAAATTATCTTTTGACAAACAGGAAAGTGGAGAACTAGATTATGAGGAAAACTTAAAGAATTGCCTAGATGGGTAGAGGGGGTTACTATTTGTAGATAGTTATTCAGATTTTTTAGACTGGTTTCTGGAAAGTTTCCCTTTGTTTTTGGACTTCACTGCCATTTTTCTTTGAATGTCCGCTTGCCAGAGGTTTGTTGTGCCTGCTTATTTTATTTCTTACAAAAAGATATTGAGTTAGGGATGAAACTTTTAACAAACTTAGAGAAGAAAAGCTGAAAAATCAGAGTTATTACCCCTGGAATCATCATCCCCTCTCTCATCATATTTTTTCAGGACCTCAGCAGCAGATGGTCCAAATACAACCTCTCTTTCAAGGGGCACATTCAAAATTTCAGCTTTATCATATTCAAGTAAATATTGAGAACATAAGCATGCATACCTTCTCATTCCGATTCAGATGCTCTGGAAGAAGTATCAGCTGAGTCATAAGAACACTTCAAAGAATGTTTGGATACTTGAGAAACCGAAGTAATGAGCATTTAGAGAAGATTTTCCTCCAGAGAAGGAAATGTGTCAGTAATGTTCCTCATATTTACAAAAGAAGTAAGGAAAACCTTTTAACATGTGAGCATGACAATTAAGAAACCCCAAAATAAGAGTGACATTGGAATACACTCTTTTCCCAATCTTTTAGCATATACTAAATGTTTACCTGTAGAAGGATTTGACAAGAAAATCACTACAAGGTCAGATCTGGCATTAGAAAATAATTATTTGTATGACTGAGGAACTTTATACAATCTATCAGCCTTTTTATGGGTTGGAGGCTGGCTATGAGGCATGTTGCAGACTGTAATAAAAACACCCTCCAAGGCTGGAAAACCAGGTGGAACAGAAGTAGGTTGAAGAAATTCCAATTGCAATAAATCATAATATTTTTCAAAGAAACTGGACAATCATGTTCCCACTGAGAAAAAATCTGAATCAGTTTTCTCAGGAGAAATAAATGAATTTGTTCCATCAAAATATATTCCTTGTTAAGTACATTGGGAATCTTCAAAAACTGAATTAATTATTTTCTCTTACATGCAGATTCAGAATGAGAAAGGTTAAAGAACCTGAACTAAGCCATGAGCTAAGCCAAATAAATCTTCCTCATCTAAAGTAACAGAGACAAGAGAAGATAAATGTTTAACTTTCTGCTTTTTTTGACAGCAATATTGACAGAAGCAGACTAACTCATGTCAGGGACACCACCCTGGGTTTCAGTCATCTTAGTCTGGATAGGCAGAGAAGCATTCTCCACTTCTTCCTCCGAGGCTGACAAGAGTGGGTCTCCCATGACCACCAAGGACTCTTCAAGAGTTGCGGAGGATGTCTGACCCCCAATCCATGGTGGCTGAAGGGACTAAACCAGAAAAACCCAAGAAAAAAGATGAGTGGTCAGAGGAACCAGTTTGGGCTACAACAGAGTGTCAAACGAAGGCCAAAGAGTTGCAGATCAGACAAAGGTTGAATATACCCACAAACAGAGAGAAAAAAGTCCAGGCTCCGACAACCACTGCTAAGCACCACACATAAGTTTATTGATGTAAAAAATACTGCTTCTTCAGACCATTACAACAGAGCGTCACCCAACTATGACTGAGGCATTTTATCAGCCTGTCATTGTGGCAAAGGCTGCTTGACATTTTTTTGTCTTGTTGTAGCTGAGAGAAGGTAGAACTGAGGAACTAGTAAATTCCATGGTTAAGCTAAAAAAGATGCCTGATATCCAGGGATGCCTATCAGCAATAGTTGATAAAACAGATAAATAGGCAAATGTAATCTTTTCCCCAATAAAACACAATAAAAAACACTTAAAACACGTACTCCATCACCAAAAAGTAAAATAACACTAATTTAGCCACAAAAAAGCCCTCAACCAGATCTGGTAAACTACTCTTATCTAGAGAAATTTCAGAAGTAGATTTGACGTGACAATGGGGCCAACAGTATTATTACTGGCTGCAATAGCTTCCCTTGGGATGTGCTCAACATTCTGACCACAGAGGGAAGTCTTCTCTTTTCCCTCTTCCCTGACTGAAAAGAGCAACTCTCCCTTCCCCATTGAGGGACCCCAACAGCCACAGAGGACATGGCTAAACCCACATCCACTGTGGCTGTAGGTGCTACACCAGAGAGATCTGAAGCAAAAGATGAGTGGTCTGTGGAATAAGCTATGGCCGCATCACGGTCAGCCACCTGTGGCTGAGGGAAACTGCTAGCCTGCTGTGATGGTAAAGGTTGTTCCCTTAATGTTTTCTTTTTTTGACTGGAAGAAGGATCGACTGTGGGACAAGTAGTTAGTTCCATGGTCAAGCTGAAAATGTTGCCTGTTTTCTAAGGAAAACAAGGAGCAAAAGATGGCAAAAATATAAAGTCCTTAAATGTCATTTTTACAGAAAAACACAGTAAAAAACACTTTAAATACCCCAAAAGTAAAATAAACACAATTTCTCTACAGAAAAATGGTTTTCAATTACTTTAAACAATTTTTAAACTGAAAGGAATAAAGAGTGTTCCAAAGTCTTGTGGCAGTCCATTAAAATACAAATCCTAGCTTAAAAATAAGTTTCTGGAACAGGAAAGTACAATAAAACAAACATTTTTTTTAAACGTGGACGTTTTTTTTCCTAAGGGGAACTGATGTGCCCAGCAAAGGAACAGCACAAGTTGACCGTTGATCCTCAAAAGCGTGCAGAAGAGCATTCTCAAAAATATCAAGAAAGCTCTGAAGGGCTTGACACCCAGATGGATAATTCTTGTCTCTGAGTCCACAGAGTCTATGGGCCTGAAAAAAGTGACCCACATATATTATCTGTAGTTCAACACTGCAGCACTAGTAGTAGTAAATGCAAAGCTTGGGGGGTTGCTCATCAGATGTTTAAAATCATAGACATTCAGATGGATAATTCTTGTCCCTAAATCCATACAGTCTATGGGCCTGCAAAAATCTTGCTTACTGGGGGAACAGATCAATGCATATTGTCTGTAGTTCAACACTGTAGTAGTACACCCAAAGCTTGGGGAGCTCCACAAATGTTTAAAATCCTTACTGCCCTAGCTGAAAGTAGAAAAGGAGAATAACATTACTTTCTTGGTAGCCAAATATGTAAGACCACTTTCAAAAACTGTTTTACCTGAAAGAGAAGAAAAGGGGATCTAAAGGGTGACATGCATAAATGGCTGATAAATTGATTTTAATAGAAAAATAGACCTGAATTGAGCAATTCACACCCGTAATGTAGAATCAAGGTTATTGCCTTATAAGTATCCTGGTTCTTCTTGTCCCAACAAAACAGAATATCATAGCAGCAGGTTTTCTAGCCTCATTTAACAACTGCTGTACATCATCAGAAAAAAAAGGTGCCTTAATGAGATCAGAATTCTATCATCCATGTAGTCAGTTGAAGCTTCTGGAAGTTGGGGGTGGACCACTGATCCCTTGTCCTATGTAAACAGATCCATTATGCAGAGAAGGTTGTGCTAATTGCCCTTGGCCCTTTATGTAAGAAGAGAGAAACAATATTGTCAGGGGCAAAAGGGAGCTACCAAAATTATCTTTGGAGAGTCCTTTTGGATCTTGAAAATAACTCTTGCTATCAGAGGAATGGGTGGAAATGTGTAAAGGAACCATTACATTCACTGAAAGGAAAAGGCATCTGTCTTCCAAGCCTTTATGCAAGGAGTCCTGTAGCTGAATTTCTTGAGTTGTCTCTTGTAAACAGAGGCAACCAGATCTATTTGATGAGTACCCCCCCATAGGTGGATTATGTCCAAGAAGATCCTGGGGTGTAACTTCTATTTGTGGTGGTCTGTCTTGGATCTATTCAGACCTTCTGACATAAAGTTCTGCTCTAACAGAATGTAAGTAGCCTGAAAGAATAAAGTGTGCTGAGCTGCAAGTTCTCAGGCTAACATGGCTAGTTTGCATTCTTGTTTCTTTATATACCACATCACAATTTTGCTTTCTGTGTCTGCTTGAAGAGGTACTGGAATCCAAAAATGATGGAGAGTTTTCAAAGAATTTAGCAATGCCATAATTTGTTTTACATTCATGTGTTTCTTTTTGACATGTCAGTCCCAATGGCTCTGCACTGGGTTCCCCCAGGACACAGCTCTCCAAGCTAAATCCGAAGGATCCATGGCTACAGACTTAGAGCTGGAAGAGAGATTGGAAGGCCTGAATTCAATAGCATCTCATTCATTCACCAAGACAGTTTCTTCCTAATAAAGAAATGAACAGGAATTTGAAATGGAAGACGATATTGGTGCTGAGTCCACACTGATTTTATGTACCACTAAATTTGCCTCATGTGTAAGCTGCCTAAAGCGACCATTAGGCCTGAGGAGGCCATACATCCTCGGATCCTGAGAAATTCCCTTGGTATTGTTACAGTAAGAGGGGCAGCCACGGTGGTGCAGTGGTTAGCATTGCCGACTCACAGCAAGAGGTTCTCCGGTTCGATTCTTGGCTGGGGTGCCTTCTGTGCGGAGTCTGCATGTCCTCCCTGTGGTCGCGTGGGTTTTCTCCCACATCCCAAAGACATGCTGTAGGTGGATTGGACAGACTAAATTGGCCCTAGGGGTGAGTGTGTGTGCCTTCTGTGGGAGGTTGGGCGCCGGGCTGGCAACTCGACACTGTAAAACTCCACTGCCAATCATGAGCGAATGGCGATCTGCTGTGGCGACCCCTAACCAGGAAAAAGCCAAAAGAAGAAGAAGAAGATTGTTACAGTAAGAAGAAAAACTGTTGAAAACGTTTGTGATAAGACGTTGCTTTGTCAGGAGGAAGACAGGCCACCATTACAGAAGTGTCCATCAGACCTAGAAAGGTGATTTTTGATGTACAATCAGGGATGATTTCTATAAGTTTAGATGGAAGCTTAGATTTTGAAACATTTTTTTTTCAAAAAAGGCAGGAAAACTTGACAATTTTGAAAAGAATCTGCAGAAATAAGGGAAGATATGAGTGCTTAGGAGTCCGCAAAAAGCAATTAATGGTAGACACATTGTAAATACCCTTGTTGCAATGCTAAGGGTAAAGAAGCAAACTGAAAATGTACACCAGCAATAAAAAATGTTAAATATTTTCTAAATTTCTAGTGACTAACGATGTGGTGGTATGCTTCTTTCAGATACAGGGTCTCCATAAAACATAAATGAGGAATCAAAAGAAATAGAGCTTGAAGGGTCAGCATCTTGAAATTTGGAACCTTGATAGAAAGGTTTAAGAGAAATTGATATAATACTGGTCTTCAAATTCTTTCCTTTTTGGGATCAAGAAAAATCCTTGAGTAAAACACTTATACTTTGAAATGATCTGGAACAGGTTCTAAGACCCCCTTATATAATTAGATGTGTTTGATTTTGAGAATGAAACTGACACTCATGATCTTGGGGGATAGGAGTTCCAATACAATCTCTTACAATTCTGGATTATAACCAGTACCCAAGAATCTGATGTGATCTGGATCCAAAAAGGAAGACAAAAAAGGCTGCTTGCTAGATTTAGAAGATGACCAGGGTGGGGAGGGTTTTTGAAGAGGAAAACATCAAGCATTGTTGTTGGCTTGTCCTTAACTCTGTGTAGCACTCCCTTTTTTCATAGACTTGCCTTGCTAATGCATTTTTAAATGTTGTTTAGTACATTTTTGATGAAATTGTTTTACATTTTTTTTCTTAAAAAGGATCCAGGTTGGGAAAGGGAAACTGAAAAATCTGTTTCACACCCTGAATAAGTTTGGCTCTTTCATTGACATTTTCATCATAAGAGCAGAAAAACAGCCAAATAATACACCTTTGCCAAGGGAAGCATTGAGAATTTGTATCTTTTAGCTAAATTCTGAGACCTGAGACAGGCATAACTGTATATAACATGTTCAGCAGATGCTGTCCTAAAGACAACATTTACAGTGTCATAAGAACATTTCAATGAATGTTAACCTGTGAGGCTGACAAAATCAAGTCAAAGAGGGACTTAGCTTCTGAAGCAGGAAAATCTGTCAACACGCTATTAATTTCAGCAAGGGATGCCAGCAGATACTTTGGCGTATCAGCCTGACAAGAACAGAGGAAGTATATGCTTTCTTCCCAAACCTGTGAAAAGCTGTCCCATCCTTTTCTGAAGTGATAGGATTAGGATAGTTTAGATTCAACTTCCTTGCCTAAAGAAATAACTGCTGGATCTATCACGGTATTGCAAAATACATATTTATGAGACTGTGCCACCTTGTAAAGCCTACCTGGCTTGGGAACAGGAGGATGACTTTCAGATGAAGTACCAGCTGCATTAAAAGTAACCCCTAATGCACCTATTACTTGGGTAGTTGCTGAAGGCTTTGGAGTGTCTACTACTTGTACAAGCTCATAATATTATTTGTGTGTGTCTGAAATTTTGTTTACCACCCACTGGAAAAAATCCTTCTTCTTAGCAATAGTATTTGCATATGAAATTCTCACTACAGGAGAATCAGAAGATACATCTTCCTCAGAGTATGATTCTAGGGGAATCAGGAGAAGATACCTGAAAGGCATAGTCCAAACCAATCTCTTCCATATCAGACTAGAAATCACTATCAGAGGGAAGATGGGGTGAAGAGGCACTGTAAAGACTGAAATGCATTAAAAAGACCATTAGAAAAAGAAAATCACTCCTCTCTAAACTCCTTGGAAGATACAGTAGAGGGGGGTATCATGTCTAGCTTTATGTGTCTTGCTTGGGAGTTGCTGAAGAAGAACCTAAAATACACGTATGAGGAAGAAACTGGGGACTGGGTACATTTTCCCTCTCTTATACCTGAGAGTTGATGTCTAGCCCTTGAACCTGCAGCCACAGTTCTTCTCTCTCAGATGTGATTGTAGTTTTGGCCTTAAGGGACATACCAGCCTCCTAACCCTTAGTAGCATCTCTCAGAGCACCATCACAGGGATCAGAAGAAGGAACTGGATAGTCTGAGGACTCCAATTGGGCCACAGTGGATGCCTCCATCAAAGATCAGGAAGAGAAGGTGAAGAAATTGCTGAAGGATTTGGAGTGTCTACCTGTACAAGGTCATACATCTTTTTTTGGGTGTCTGAAATTTCATTTACGTTGCACTGGAAAACATCAGTTTCTTTGGACTCGATGGCGGAATGGGGGTCTGAGGTACTATTGTGGATTCTACCATTGACTTAGTCAAAGCCTTCTGGTTTTCATGGCAGAAGCTGAGTGAATGTAGTCTACTTCTGAAAGTTTTAGAGGTAAAGTAGTAACAGATGTCACAGGCATTAATCTCATGACCCTCACCAAGTATAAAAGGCAAGCTATGTTAGTGTCTCTGTATGGAATCTGTCTGTCACACAGACACTTCTCTTTTCTACTAGATGTAAGAAAACAAACTTTTTCTGGCAAAAAAGAAAAGAAAGTCCCTAACAGTAGGTGAAGCCTGAATGACCCCAACCTAGACAGTGGCATTGGGTGAAATATGTGTGATAGAGCAAATGGGAGAGGGAATCTGACCCTGGGGAGAAAGCTCAAAGCCTGGCAGAAAGGAGATGAAGAAGATAAAATACAGTGGCCCTTTCAGACATAGTTTATAAAATCATCTGTCCCAATTTCTCACAGCCATCTGCTAGGAGTCAATGACAATAACAGATCTGAGGTGTGCTTAACCTAGAAAAAACTGTAACAACTTGAGGGGTATACCTAAATAGAGAAGTAGACATCACTATAAGAATCATTTAAAAAACTTACTCTGCTGGATTATCCTTCACCAGTAATTTATTTTGCTCCACTGAGGTGCCTTCTGAGAGAAGAATATTGGGTATTCTTTTCTTGGCAAAAAAATGGCTTGTCATTTTTTTTTTGTATCTGGTACTGGTAGAGAGGAACTCTCTGAAGTAGTACAGTCTAGTGGTTTGGACAGACCTGGCAGGTCTGGAGTAATCACCTGGACCAACAGCTACTTCATTAACAACTTTATCAGTTTGCCACAACTTTTTTTCTGGAAGCCTTGCTGAAACCAGAACCCATTGGACAACAGTCAGTACTGTCTCATTCTCCAAGGAAAATATCAAAAGTGGTATGACTGTTTGAGGGCACACCTTTGGCACAATTCTGAAGCAGTGACTTTGGCACTGCTTATAAATAATCACATGACTCCATGTATTTATGTAAACTCTTACTGTTCATTTATATGTCTATGGTACGTATATAGCCAAACTACATTTTTACATGTTTCTCATTTGGGATGTACATTATCTTGATGTACATGTATACATGTACAGATGTATATGCCACTGTATCATGACTATACTTGGACCTTTCCTCCAGGAACTCATGGTGAAAAAGTGCACAGCATAGTAGGACTATCCTTGTAAAAAAGCAAATAAATGAAGACTAGAGCAAAAAAAGCCTTGCACAAAAATGAAGAAATAATAGCAAAATTAATAGGGAGAGGAGTAGTTAATCAGGAAATATTCATTCATTTACACAAGGTTTGAGCTGAAGACAATTCCTCAAATCTTTCAAAATATTGATGAAAAGGGATATTTTCATAATATGCTAATGAAATTTCAAAACATACTTATTTGACCCACACCTTGGCTAACACAAGTTGATGACCTACTTTTGCATCAACATTGCAAGTCAGCAGTGTCTTGGATTATCAAAAACAAAACACATACTGTAGCCATGATTTATTATTTCAGCCTTCAACAAAAGCACAAAATTAATCCCAAATATTTATGGGCATCCCTAAAAAAACTATTGCACCCAGGTCTTACAATCACACTCTCCCCTTCCACCACTAACAGCAAAGACTCCACTGCTGCCCAACTCAACTCTTATTTCATCCGTACTCCTATCCTGATCGATGACAAGTCCACTCTCCCTTTCCATTTCCCACCATGTTTGGAAACTACTTAAAGCCATTTACCCTTCACCCTATTCCTACCAATACAATAAGAAAGTTACTATACAAGCTAAAACCAACAATTTTGGCTGCTGGCTTCATACAGATTTTCTAAAAATTACTGCAGATGTATTAACCTTCTCGGTCTCCATTCTGATCAGCTTGTCAATAACTGAAAACTATGTCTTTTCCATTTGGAAAAAAAAATCAAAATCCTCTATAATTCCACTTCACAAAGGTGTTACATGAGTTTACTAATTGTAAACCCACTACAATCCTATCACCTCTTTTAAACACACTAGACAAAATGTAGTCAAGCACAGGTTGTGCAATTTTTAACTAATAACCTTCTCTCCAAAACCCAAAATGGTTTCAAGCCCAACCACAATACAATTGTTCTTCTTAATTTTGCTCACATTAACTCAAACAGAAATGAAGGCAAATTAGTTTTGTCAGTTTTTCTTCACTTGTCCAAACTGTTCAAAAGTGTCCCACCAATAACTTCTCTCTGAACTTGCCTCTCTTGGTGTCAAATTTTACTCTCTGCCCTGATTCCACAGCTACCTTTTCAATAACCAGCAGGCAGTTTTATGGCAACAATTCTCTCTCACCATTCCAAACAGTCTGTTTCTCGTGGTGTTCTGCAAGGCTCTTTAATTGGCCCTTTCTATTTAACATTTTCACAAACAAACTTCACACCACCACCAAACATGCTGCTTGCATACACTATGCTGCTGATTCAATCCTTATCTGCTCTGCCCTTTCCCTAACTAAACTTCAGGAGATCAACCAAGAAGTTTTGGCTTAAAAACTCTCAATGACTCCTCAGCCCTAACCGAACCAAACTTATGTTGTTCACCTCAAAACAATTCCTTAACCAGAAGCATGCATTTCCCATCATCTCATGCAACATACTAATTAAAACAGTGAGTCAACTCAAACAATTAGGAGTCTTAATTGATGACAACCTTAAGTTCAACCACCATATATTGCAAGACATTAATAAAACTCATCAAAAACTTGGCTCCCTGTGCTGGGTGAAGCAGTATTTGGCATACACTGTAAGGACCATCTTAGCATCAACCTACCGTCTTCTGACACTAACATATGCCTTCCCTGTTCTATCAAACATTTGCACTAATTATAAATATAAACTGACCTAATGCTACTCTAAAGCAGCTAAATTCACAACCAACCTTCCTTACAAATAGTACAATTGTATAAGTTGGACTTACTATAACAGCAGATTTTTGAATGATCACTGCTGCAGTAGACTTAGCTGTATGGGTTATCTTCTACCATGGATATAAAAGCCAGCCAGCTTTCAAAGCTTCAGGGCACCTTCTATACACCCAAACTGTCAAGCAGGTCAAGCTGAGCTGACTGATAGACAAGTGTGGGCATGGAGTCCTTCAGAGCTTTTCTTCCAGAGAGAGGAAGGTTGAACCATGAAAAGGTAATGCTAGGAATAACAAAAAATAAATGTCCATACCCTGGCATAAAAAACACACCAAAAAGGAAGGGGGTTGGGGGGACAACTACTGCAGCAGTGATCATTCAAACATCTACTGTTATGATAAGTTCAGCTTACACAATTGTATTATGTTCTTCATACTGATCACTGCTGCAGTAACTATAGTTATATGGGTAGACTAGCATAGCTAACTAAATTTGGGAGGTGGAAGGAGAAGGGTCCAGGAGCTGCTGGAGAATGGTCCTAGCAAAACTTGATCTATTCTAGACCTTCAGAAGGAATCAAGCTTACAGTACTTTGTAAACATAAGTACAGAGGATCAAGTAGCAGTTTCTAGAATAATTCTAGAATCCAACCCTTTCCAAAAAGCCATAGACTAAGCCAAGGCCCTAGTAGAGCAGGCCTTGTCCGTGCCTACAATACATTTGCTATGGTGAGTATAACAAAAGATAATAGCCTTAGACAACCATTTGGAAATAGTCTGTTTTGACACAGGTTGTCCCTTCTTCTTAACTTCACAAGAAATGAACAATTGATATGAAGATCTGAAAGGTTTAGTTCTGTCAAAATAGTATATGAGTTGTCTGTGGACATCCAAGGTATAGAGTATCCTTTCTCCCTCATTTTTAAATTCGGGAAAAAAAAAGTAGGGAGATGGATGCTTTGGCATAAAGTAAACTCAGATACTACTTTAGGCATAAAAGAAGGATTAGAAACCCGGTCCCTATTGAAAATGACATACAGGTAACTCACCATAAGAGCTTGCAATTCAAATAGCCTTCTTGCAGAGGTCAAAGCAATCATTAAAACTGTTTTCCATGTTAAGAACCTCAAGTCAGCCTGACTATTTGGTTCAGCTGGATCAAGTGTTAGTTTCTTTTTTAGAAAATTAAGATCCCAAGGAGGCTCCACCAGTGAACTTGGAGGCCTCTGTGAAGATTGGGTGAAGATAGATGAAGGCTGCCAGCCTAGCCGGATAGAATTTTGGAGATAGTTCTGTCATCTGTGAATATTAATGTAAACCACAGGCTTGTTGTCTTAAATGGTAAAAATAGTGTTGCATGTGGAACTGGAAAAAATGTAACAACAGTGAACTCTGCTGTAAGGAAGCTAAGTCAAGCATTTTATGACTGTCTTTGATCTTTAAAGTTGGCTCCGGCCTGTCTAGGTGAAGGAATTCTTGCTATTGTTTTAAGGCCAGAGCTAATAGCCAGAATTTGCATGCATAAATGCCCTTTATTGTTCTGGTTTTTGCCCAGAGGTGAAGAATGTAAATGTAGTTTCTGTTAGCCTGGGAACACAGGGAAGTGTGAAGAATGATGTAATGTGAACCAGGAATGTGTTTTTAAAAACAGAGAGAATCAGAGAGCATTAAGCATTTTTGTCTTGACCATCCAACTCATCAGCACTCTGCCTTTGCTCTATATGTAAGTTTATCTTAGACTTGTGTTTTCTCTTAGAAATAGCTAGAAACTAGAAAGATTAGACTGTGTTTTTCTGTGATGTCAGAACTGTACTACTGAATTATTTTAAGTATTTCTCTGTGATCTCTGAATTTCTGACTAGCACTGTGTAGTAAGAAGTATTGTCTTGTGTTTTTAGTATTTATTATTAAATATTTTTAAAGCTTTCAACTGTGGCTGTTTTGTGTAGAGTTAATTTAAGCTCTAGAGTACATTGCATGTATATAGCGATTACTGTCCAAGTCACTCCAAATAAGCCTTGCTGTTCAGTCGCACTTACCATTTGGATAATAATATTGCACAGTAATAATTGGGCACCCTTTTAAGGGCCTTTTAGTAGCTGATAAATATTAGCTGGGTGGTGGCAGTGATTTCTACCGCACAGTCTGGGTAAAAGGGGCAGAGCTGGAGAACCTGTGTCAGCCTTCCCCAGGAGTGTCTGTCTGGTTGTATAAACTCTTATCTCAAAGTGTGTGTGTGTCAGCTACTTGGGCAGGGACATGAAGCACTGGTTGGACAGAGAGGGTGCTGGAGGTTTTAGCTTGCCCAGCTGGCTGAGATCTGGACCCTATAGCTGTGCCAGTGGGTTGTCTTATTGGGGACCTGGAGAGCAAGGGAGTGACCAGCCCTGGTCTGACAGTGATCTCTGTGTGCTCTTAAGGGAAATTGCACTTTACTGTATGTATTTGTTATCCTTCCCTCCTATATGAGATGCCCCTCACTGGTGTTAGTGGTAAGGATTGAGGCTCCTTGATTGCTGGGCCAGGGCACAGGCGTCACATATTAATTTTGCACTGTTGTTACATTTCTTCCAGTTCCACATATAACACTATTTTTACCATTTAAGACAACAAGCCTGTGGTTTACATTAATATTTACAGATGACAGAATTATCTCCAAAATTCTATCTGATTAGGCTGGCAGCCTTCATCTACTTTCACCCAATCTTCACATATCTGCCCACCTGGAGAACTCAAGCTAGTTTTTCAAGTGAACCTTGAGAAAAGCTGCTTGACGGAGTTAGGTCTGAGTGTCTGAAGATGCCCACTTTTTGTTCTTTGTATTGGAAAGGGTGAAAATTGATGGAAGAGGAGGCTTATAGGAGGAAAAAATTGAGTATAGAGAGCTCTGGTGGCAGGTAACTTTACAGGCTAATAAGTGGCCAGGGTTGAATGATTGCATTTCCATAGCCCCCATTCTCAAACTTAGAGCTGCAAAATTATAAGTTACAGTTTAGCAAATAACCTGGATACTTGAATTATACTCTTTCAAAAGAAATGTGGTTTTATGCATTTGTTCTCTGTGTTTTTTAAAAAAGTTTTAACATAATCCTTTTAAAATGGTTTAAAACATTATTTAAGGTCTTAATCCATAGTTCATTTATCTCTTATTTCAATAAGAGCAAACATCATTATTGAATTTTTAAAAAAATGCGTTTTATTTATTAATAAAATGTTTATATTTTATAATGTAATTTTATAGTTGACCACAAGATGGTGCAATAAATCAACAGAATGACTTTTCTTTCCTTTATATGGAATAGCTTATATTGCACAATAACATATGTTTTATATTCTAACATATTTATTATTTTAATTGTATTTTAAATTACATATTGAATCTTTTTTAAGTAGAGGAATTTTGTCAAAAGGTTTTTATTATAGAAAGTATATTTTATGGAATTATTAAAGGTTTTAGGTAGACTTCAATTATGTGTATTAAAATGCTTTGTGATAGGTTCTGTCTTAATTGGGATTGGTATAAATACTCAATTATGTTTTTTCAGCCCACATCTGATGAAGTTTTACAAACAAAAACATAATTCAGGACGTTAATGCAGAGCTTTGTTTTTGTGCTTTGGTTGTGACATTAAAGGAAGAGAATTTGACTGCCTGCAAGCTTTATTGTATGCCTTCCCAGGTCTATTGTTTGTTTTACAAGTAATTTTTGTGGACCTAGTGCAATTTTCTTTGGATCTATCTGAGTGTACCTTACCCCATTTCCTGTCTTGAGAGCCCATCTGCATTGGCATTGCTAACCCCACTGTGGTGCTGTACAGACATATCATATGCTTGCAACCCCAGGCTCCATCTTAGCAACTTGGCATTTTGCTGGCTGGCTCTGTTTAACCATGTTAGGGGGTTGTGATCTGTCATAACAGTGAATTTCCTTCCATACAGATAAGGCTGAAGTTTCTACAGTGCCCACACTATGGCTAGACATTCCTTTTCTACAGTATAAAAAACCAGGAGTACAAGTCGGCAGAACAAAATCCACATAAACTGATCTCCGTGCTAAACCAAGACACAAGCAAGGCAGTTTTCACTTCACCAATTGATAGAAACAATCTCTTAGGTTCATAGGTTCATACTAGGCTATCTGCCCTACGGCATTTATAAGCCTAGCCAGAATGTGTTTGGCTTTCACCACCCATTTTAAATTAATTTTGCTATGCCCTTTTTCGAGGTTAGTATACTGTGCATCTGTCTAACAGTGACACAGAAGTGATACCAGGGTTAAACCTACGATCTCCCATCCACTCATCAAGATTCCTCTTGAAGAGAGTCAATGAGGGACTCTGCCTAACCTGGACTGGGATTTTATTCCAGAGTGAAGGGAGCCCCTGGGTTATGAATCTGTCCCTCCAGCATGTCCTATTTATTTCAGTGCTGAGGTTCAAGTCTCTCGAGCGCGTAGCTCGATGGGATTTGGATTTTCTGAGGTGCAGCATGTCTATTAATTCCAGGTTGGACATGGCTTTATACGTCAGGCACAGATCACCCCTGATCAGGCGGTATGCCACTGAGTAGAGCTGGAGTTTCTTTAACCGGGCAGCACATGGCATCTGATTGAGCCCTTTGATCCTCTTGGTGAGGTACTTTTGGGGTCTTTCCAGTTGCTGCAGTGTCTGGTAAGGTACATCCCAAAAGGGGCATTGTACTCAATTATGGGCCTGATGAGGGATGAGTAAAGAGGCACAATGACCTCCCCTGATCTAGATGTGAATCCCTTCATGATTAGGTGGGATATATAAAATGTTTTTCCAACCTTTCTTGTATAAGGACAAAGCAATCTCCACTCAAAGCATAAAACAAATTTGTTTATTCGACAGATGAATAAAAATGGCAAGTGCTTTCACCTGACTGGGCTTCTTCAAGCCAACACAAAACTACACTTTAAAAAACTATTTATACTCCATAAAGCTGACATCATATCCTGCATTACAATAAAGTAATCAGCAATTAAATAGCAGGTGGTTCTTAACCATTGCATTCTCGCTAATTAACAACATAAAATGTATAAATCATTTAAAATCTCTGATATCACATTAAAATCATGACTTAATTCAAGGTGCAAAACAATTATTCCTGAAGAACAAGAACAATGTTACACCTTAAAATGTAAAAGTAAGGGCAAATAACATATGTGTGTATATTAAACACTACGTTAAACCTTTAATCTCCTACCTTTTAACATGGGTCTAATGGGTACTCTATCGTTCAAGCCAGGCTCCCTGTCTGCCCTCAACCTGACGATCCATTTAGTTTCATTCTGTTCAGTAAAATTAACCACATCACCTCTTCTAATAAAAGGTGTATTCACCTGTATAACAAGAAACTTAAATTTATGTTGTGCAAATGTTTCCATAACATGCTTAGAAAGGGCATTCCTATTTGATCTTATACGGATATTATATATGTGCTCTCTGATCCTGTCTTTAAGCCTTCTGTCCGTCTTGCCCACATAAAAGGCCAGGCAAGACGTGCAGCAGGCCAAATAGACTATATGCTCAGTATTACAAATAGCCACAGCATGGAAATAAAAATACTGTTGACTCACAGGATTTAAAAATGTTGCAGTGCTATCTATCAAACAACAATAATTACAATTCCTGCAAGGTCTGATAATGGGTGCAGACCTGTGTGCATCATTATTATATCTATTGGGGTAACACAAAATCCTGTGAAGGTTCATACGGTTCTTGTAAACAAACCTAGGTGTATCACCCACAATATCACAAATTGCTGGGTCAACAGTAAAAATATCCCAGTACTTAAAGTAGATGCTTCTGATCTCATTAATATCCTGTGTATAGTAAACAGACACTCCAGTACCATCCTTGTATTTCATTGTACTATCTATCGCATCATTACTATTACTTCCTGTGTCACCCCTGCTCATAAAATACGGGGCAGCCCGATCTCTCCTGAGTGTATCAACTCCCATGAAACCCTCTCTAATTTCATCCTGGAAATAAGCCCTGTCAACTAATTGATTGTGAAGGTCAGTCAACTCATTATGAAAACCCATATCAGTGGGATTAAGGCGGGGAAACCCGCATTGCCTGTCCTCTCACTATATTCCTGAAAACAAACTTGGGGTGCATACTACTCCTATGTAATAGAGAGTTTCTATAACAAGGCTTCTGGAAAACCCCCGTATTCAATAAACCACTTGGAAGTCTCTCAACAAATACATCTAAAAATGAGACTGATGTTACTAATGCACTCATCGTAAAATTCAAGTATGGTACCAAAGAGTTAATCTGTCCTAAAAAGTTACCCAAGTCCTCTTCATTTGCCGTCCACACCAAAAAAAGGTCATCTACAAAACGCACATAAAACGTAACATGTTTCTTGAAGCTCTCCAACTCAAATAAGCTATGCTTCTCCCAATCTGCCATTACTAGATTGGCGTAGCTATTGGCACACGAGGTGCCCATAGCCACACCATCTTTTTGGATGTAAATACTATTATTAAATGTAAAAATGTTATGGGTCAACACAATATTTAATAATCTACATAAAGCATCTATAGAAGGTCTACCGTAGTTAGGGTCTATTTCCAAGCACCTACGTACACATTCATTGCCTTCATAATTCGGAATCATGGTAAATAAGGATTGAACATCCAATGTGACTAACCAGTATGGTAAGTCTACAGGCAAAGCTGTCATACTTTCATACAACATTAAAAGGAATTGTTTAGTGTCCTTTAAATTGTGCGCATATGTGTTAACAACTGGTCTGAATCTACTTTCCAGATACAAGGAAATAGGTTCAGTTACCCAACCTCGTCCAGCAACAATGGGTCTCATTGGTGGATAAGTAGGATGTTTATGAATTTTAGGCATACCTTGTATGCTTGGAATCAATGGATGTTTAACTAGAAAGAATTCATATAACTGATCGGTGATCATCCCATTACTTACTAAACCCATTATAGACGTTGTTACTTCATTAATACACCTCTTCACTTGACTAAATACTATCTGATGGTAAAACTGGGGATCACTCAACATGTTCACCATACTCTCAACATAATCACTACTATTCATCACCACTACCGGTCCCCCTTTATCTGCTGGTCTTATGATCACATTGCAATCACACCTAAGTGTCTTTAATGCTGCCCTCAGTCTTGGATTTAAATTACTAAACCATTTCTTATGTCTATTATCAATGATATTTTTATGTAGATCTTCCTCTACTAACTTAGAGAACACATCAATTAGAGGATGTAAGTTAGGGACATATACACTAGGTTTTCTTAAATTTCGACTCTTATCAGCTTGTGCACAATTACCAAAATCAAATTTTAACTGTACATTACGAGCAAAGAACTTCACATCCATAACTGAGTCAGTTATGTCGCTTTTGACAGACAGTATAAATGTCAAACCCCTGTTCAGAACTTCAATTTCATCCTTATCCAAAGCTCTGTTAGATATTCCAAACTAATGATTTGTCGTTTTCTCCCACATTTTTTTCAACGTCGGGCCCACATATTCCACCTCTAACATTCTTCTCTTCTGTCTCTCCCTGTTCATGGACCTGTCCCTCCCTCCCTTTCTGAACTCTTGTATAGGGAAAGGGGCTGGTCCATCTAATACTACAAGTCCATGACCAGACATGCTACTGGTCTTTTTTCTAACAGACCCATCATAACTAGCTTTGGTTTTAGCTAAACTAGATGATACATTGTTTACTAAACCTGATTCTAGATTACGTATATTAACATTACTACTAGGGCTTTCTGCTTCAGGTGCCATAGCAGAAGGTTGTGATGTATCACTTATGATATCCTCATTGTGAACAATTGTAGTTGTAACAACAGCATTCCCAACACTGCTACGTGATTGTTCACTCCCTACAACAGGTGAGATATCACATACAAAATTTCCACTGTTAGCAACTTTAGCTACACTTTTTGTTCTCAATACATTTAGTACTATTTTGCCAAGTCAATTTCTTTCAAAGTCCGTTCTCGGCCAAGTAAAGACATAGCCGTCCCTAAAGTCAGTTGTATCTCTGTGAATCTTATTCTGCTTCTGTTCAAGTAGTTTTTTCTCAAACAGAAAAATGTTATCTAACAATTTCTCAAAACGCTTAACAACGGCAGATGGAAAAGTATCACAAACAAACTGCTGCTGTTCTCTAATACGAACTCGCAATGCCGCTTCTTCTTGGTGAAAATAGTCATTTAATAAAGCCATGTACCTCAGGCTAGTTTCGATATTAATTTGTTGCCACTTGTAAAGCAAATCAGGAAATAAAGTACCTGTAGTAGGCATCTTTAGTATCCATAGTCCCCTCGGAATAATTTTGTGACTAATACATACTTCAAAGTGTTGACGTTGGGGTTGCATCCTTTTCAGTTTCAAGAAATCCACCTCTAGTTGATTCATTAGGGTCACTCTGTAGTCTGCCCAGCACCTCCCTGACATGTTGAAGGTGCTCTTGCCAGGAATGGCTGTAGATGGCAATATCATCTAGGTAAGCAAGGGCAAACCCTCCTGCTCCTGCTAGGATATTATCTACCAGCCTCTGGAAAGTTGCTGGGGCATTCTTCATCCAGAGGGCATCTTTGTGAACTCATACAAGCCAAAAGGAGTCACAAAGGCTGACTTCTCTCTAGCATTGGAAGTCAAGGGCACCTGCCAGTAATCCTTGGTAAGATCAATGGTTGTAAGATGCTTAGCCCTACCCAGCTGCTCTAGGGCCTCATCTGTCCTAGGCATGGGGTAAGCATCTGACTCTGTGTGATAGATGGGGCAAATATTTGTCCCACTCCCTCTTAAACTGATCTGCAAATGCCTGTAGCATGGACTTGATTGTAGAGTTTAACCTCTCAACAAGACCATTAGTCTGGGGATGGTAGGGGGTGGTTTTCATGTGCTTCACCCCACAGGACTTCCACAGACAAGCCAGCAGATCTGACATGAAATTGGCACCTCTGTCAGTCAGTATTTCTTTTGGGAAACCTACCCTGCTGAAAATATCGAACAATGCATTTGCTACCTTCTCTGTGACAATGGAGGACTAAGCCACTGCCTTAGGGTATCGTGTAGCATAATCCACTACCACTAGGATATACTTTTTCCCTGTGGAACTTGGGGTACTCAGAGAACCCACAATATACATAGCTACCCTCTGAAATGGCTCTTCAGTCACAGGAAAAGGCATCAAAGGAGCTCTCACCTTGTCTCCTGCCTTGCCTACCTCTTGGCACTCCTCCCAGGTCCTGCAGTACCCTGTTACATCTCTGGAAATTCCAGGCCAATAGAAGTTCTGCATAATATGCCTGTTTGTACGTTTTATGCCCATATGACCTGCAAAGGGAATATCATGGGCTATGGCTAGAAACGCCAGATGGAAGGCTCTAGGCACTACCAACTGCTGTACTCTCTCACCTTCTAGCCCTCCCTCAGGGGTCCACTCTATGTACAGTAACCCTGTGTCCCAGTATACAGATTCCCCCTTTCCTTGTAAATCAGGTGCCTCCCTAGCTACCTGCCTCAGGCCTTGCAATGTAGAGTCTGAGAGCTGAGCCTGGCTCAACTCTCTCCTTGTAACCCTTTCCAGCTCCCCTTCCACAGGAAGTCTGGCATCCTCTGACAGTGGTGCCTCACTACATAAGCACATGGTACTGCCTCATCCAAATCCTTCCCTATCAGGCCTTCAGCAGGATGGTAGTTTGGTACCCCTGTTGTCTCAAGACAACTTACTATTGGCATTTTGCCTTTCCCACTTACTAGCTCCCTCACCTTTTGTTCCCCACCTTGCCTCCGTGGACGCCTGTATGCCACATGGCCCCACTGGTTGCATTCAAAACATTTAACCCTGGCTCCTGGATGTGTACATGTACTGGTGGCTTCCCCTGCTACTGGCAGATTCTTTTGGGTCAGTCTGTGCTGCCCACCATAGGTTCCTTTAGACCCATGAGCAGTACTGGGGGTCCCTTTCCTGTGCAGGGCTGCCCTGCGTGGCAGGTATAGGTCTCCCTTCTTCCCCAACTCATCTGAAGTAGCACACTGTCTATCAGCTAACCAGATCCTCATGTTCTCAGGCAAAGTGCTAAGGGCTTGTTCCCTTACCAAAAGGTCTGCCAGCCCTTCAAAAGTGGTGACCTGACATCCACTCACCCACCTATGGAAATAAGTGCTCAGTTCAGCAACATATTCGCACACACTTTCATCTGCCTTGCGTCTATGCTCACAAAACTTTTTCCTATACATTTCAGGTGTTAGCTTAAACAATTCTAATGAGTGATTTTTAACAGCAGTATAATCAAAACATGCAACGTGAGACATTTTTTAACAAAACAGTTACAGCTTTACCATGGAGTAAGGGGGTCAGGAAATGAACCCAGAGCCTTTGGTCAACACTATACTGTTTGCATACCCTCTCAGACATATGAATGAAACTATCAAAATCATCCCCCTCTTTAAATTGCGGAAGAAATTTACTGACCTTTTCTGCTTCTGGGGTCCAGTTACTCCCTGCCCCATTATCTCCATGACTCTGGTGAAGAGTCAGTATTTCCCTCTCATGCCTCCTCTGATGGTCCTTTTTCTTGGCTTCTATCTCCAAATGCCTGGCCTCCAACTCAAGTCTCTTTAGCTCCAAATAGATTTTTAAGTCCTCTGCAGAAACGTTGAGCTGTCCATTCTCCGAGGTTATTATATCTCCACTGCCAGTCTGATTGTCCTCCTGGTTGCTCTTTTCTGATGCAGCTGTAACCAAGGCTGTGATCAGGTCTGCGTTAGTCAGGTTTCCATGCACCAGTCCCCTAGCCTGGCACATCTCCGCCAGCTGGCTCATTGTCAGCTTTCCATACTCCATGCTGCCTGCTCACCCTGACTAACTAAGCTAACAAAAGAAATAAAACAATTGTGATCTGAACTCTGAGTATTCACTGCATGGCTGATTGAGTACAAAACACCTTCAAAGCTCACTGTACACAACCTACAGGAATTCACTCTACCCACACCACTACAAGCCAATTAGTATTTGCCAACCAATTAATATGTGGTGTGGATATCCCACCACTGCCAAACAATTAATATGTGATGCCCGCGCCGTGGCCCAGCAATCAAGGAGCCTAAATCCTCACCACTAACACCAGTGAGGGGCATCTCATATAGGAGGGAAGGATAACAAATACACACAGTAAAGTGCAATTTCCCTTAAGAGCATACTGAGATCACAGTCATTTCAGGGCTGGTCACTCCCTTGCTCTCCAGGTCCCCAATAAGACTCCCCATTGGCACAGCTATAGGGTCTAGATCTCAGCCAGCTGGGCAAGCTAGAACCTCCAGCACCCTCTCTGTCCAAACAGTGCTTCATGTCCCTGCCCAAGTAGCTGACACACACACACACTTTGAGTTAAGAGTTTATACAACCACACAGGCACTCCTGGGGAAGGCCAGCACAGGTTTTCCAGCTGTGCCTCTTTTACCCAGACTGTACGGTAGAAATCACTGCTACCACCCAGCTAATATTTATCAGCTACTAAAAGGCCCTTAAAAGGGTGCCCAATTATTACTGTGCAATATTATTATCCAAATGGTAAGTGCGACTGAACAGCAAGGCTTATTTGGAGTGACTTGGACAGTAATCATTACATACATGCAATGTACTCTAGAGCTTAAATTAATGCTACGCAAAACAGCCACAAAACAGCCACAGTTGAAAGGTTTAAAATATTTAATAATACATACTAAAAACACAAGACAATACTTTTTACTACACAGTGCTAGTCAAGAGTTCAAAGATCACAGAGAAATACTTAAAATAATTCAGTAGTACAGTTCTGACATCACAGAAAAACACTTAGTCTAATCTTCCTAGTTTCTAGCTATTTCTAAGACAAAAATGCTTAATGCTCTCTGATTCTCCCTGTTTTTAAAAACACATACCTGGTTTGCATTACATCATTCTTCACACTTCCCTGGGTTCCCAGGCTAACAGAAGCTACGTTTACATTCTTCACCTCTGGGGAGAAACCAGAGCAATAAAGGGCATTTATGCATGCAAATTCTGGTGATTAGCTCTGGCCTTAAAACAATAGCAAGAATTCCTTCACCTAGACAGGCCGGAGCCAACATTAAAGATCAAAGACAGTCATAAAATGCTTGACTTAGCTTCCTTACAGCAAAGTGCACCGTTGTTACATTTTTTCCAGTTCCACATGTAACACTATTTTTACCATTTAAGACAACAAGCCTGTGATTTACATTAATATTTACAGATGACAGAATTATCTCCAAAATTCTATCTGGCTAGGCTGGCAGCCTTCATCTATCTTTACCCAATCTTCATAGCCTTTTATTCAAACCCCCTTACGAGAACATTTTAACATAAGACTACCTTGAAGGAGGAGGATTCATGGGCACACATGTTGATAAAGCCAATAAATGAACCTTGATAAATGAATAAGAAAAGCCACAGGGTAGTGACTCACAAATACTGTAAAACCACAGAACAACTAACCCTGAATGGGTGCTAGTTATGTTGTTGGCACAAACTAACAGCAGGCTTTCTTGCCTCCATTAGTACCTGTTGTACGTCCTCAGAAAACAGTTACCTAAAAGGAATTATGATCCTATTATCCAGGCAGTCAATTGAAGATGAATGATGTTAGAGTGTATCAAACACCCCTGCTCTTATGTGAATACATCCATTCTATGAAGAAGCTTGTGGTAATTGTCCCTGGCCATTTCCAAAAGAAGGGATAACCACGGTTACTTGGGCCAGAAAGAAGTCATCACAATGATCTTTGGGGATTCCTTCTGAATCTTCAGAAATACAGGAACATTCCTGTCCAAAGAAAAGGAAAGGAAAGAAAAGAAAAGGCACCTGTTTTCCAGGCCTTCTTGTATGGAGTCCTGGAATAGAATTTTGCCAGTTGAATGTTCAGAGAAGAGGCAAAGAGATCTACTTAAGGAATTCCCCACAGATGGACCAAATTTTGAAAGACCCCCCCCCCCCCCGATCTAGTTTCCATTTGTGATGGTCTGCCTTGGACCTGCTCAGTTTGTCTGCCACACAGTTTTGCTCTGACAGAACGTAGGATGTCTGTAGAGTGCGATTAGGGTGTGAAGATATATCTCAAGCTAACAAGACTAGACAGCAAAGGAGGTATGGCCCAGTTCTCCCTTGCTTGTTGATATATCACATGACTATAGTGTTGTTTGTAGCCAATTGAAGAGGCCCCAGGGACCAAAAATGGTTCAGAGAGTTGAGTGCCATGATCAGGCCAAGCATCTCCGTGATAATTATGTGCTTGCATATGTCCTTGATGTCCCACATCCCCTGCATTATAAGCCTCCTGAAACTACTCCCTAAGCAAAGTCTGAAGCATTGGTGGAGACTGGCTGCTTTGCAGCAGACATGGAGAAGGGGAGAACTGGATTTAAGGATATATGCTGTCTCCACCAAAAGGTTTCTCTTCTGACACACCCCAGTACCGGGATCTGAAAGAATAAAAAGTTTAATGCTGGGACCACAGAGATTTCAGATACCACCATATCTGTATCATGTGGAGTCTTGTCAGGGTTATTATAAGAATCATAAATGCCAAAGAGAACCAAAACTCCTGAGCTATTCCCTTGCAGTGACTAAAGTCTGAGTGGAAAACCTTTAACATAGATCTAAATAAAGATCTATTTTTTCCTGTGGAAGAAAAGCTGTTTGAATTGAGGTATCTAGTTCACATCCAAGAAAAACAATCCTGTGTGAGGGAGTCAAGAAAGACCTTTGAATGACCTCCAATATATCTGCACAGTGAGTAACAACTTCATTCTAGCTCTCCAATTGTGAAAACAAAAACTCAGCAGAGAAAGCCAGTAGACTTATATTTCAGGCTAAATTTCAGTAACTGGACAGTAACTGCACTGCCTGTATGCTAGTAAAAAAGAAATACAGAGGACCTGAAAGAAAATCAGCTACAAAAGGTGAAGAGAAACACTGACTGGCAAAAGTACTGCAGCTGTTCAGCAAAAAGTAGTGCAAGCTCCAGACATGACTTCCAGTAACCTACAGCGAAGTATAAGACAACTGCACACAGACCTGGTTAAAATAAATAAAACACTTCTTCTTCTTTCAATTGCTCCCGTTAGGGGTCGCCACAGTGGATCAACTGTTTCCATTTCTTCCTGTCCTCTGCATCTTGCTCTGTCACACCAACCACCTGCATGTCCTCTCTCACCACATCCATAAACCTTATCTTAGGTATTCCTTTTTTCCTGTTACCTGGCAGCTTCATCCTTAGCATCTTTTTCCCAATATATTCTGTATCCCTCCTCAGCACATGTCCAAACCAAAGTAATCTTGCCTCTCTGGCTTTGTCTCCAAACCTTTCAACCTGGGCTGACCCTCTAATATACTTATTCCTAATTCTGTCCATTCCAGTCACACCCATTGCAAATCTTAAAATCTTCAGCTCTGTCACGTCAAGCTCTTTTTGTCAATGCCACTGTCTCCAACCCATATAACATAGCTGGTCTCACT
This sequence comes from Protopterus annectens, assembly GCF_019279795.1. NCBI lineage: Eukaryota > Metazoa > Chordata > Ceratodontiformes > Protopteridae > Protopterus > Protopterus annectens. The sequence goes on from NC_056735.1 coordinate 379,046,607, forward strand.
ACCCTCTTGTAGACCTTCCCTTTCACTCTTACTGGTACTCGTCTGTCACAAATCACTCCTGACACTCTTCTCCACCCACTCCTTCCTGCCTGTACTCTCTTCTTCATAAAACACTGATGGGCTATATAAACTCAAACAACAAAAGTCTGGAAAAATGGAAGAAGCCTTAATCAGATAATCGGACGAGGTGATAAAACTGCAAAAATCAGAGATCAAAATGAAGAAAAGGCTGCCAGAATATGAAACTGCTCAGGAAAAGATCTTTCAAAAAATAACAGAATTAGGGGACAGAGCATATAGAGAAAATCTGAGATTTTCTGCTGTGCCAAAGAAGCTGTAAGGAACAGATTGTATTAATTTTATGAAAGCACAAATAAGCAACTGGACTGGTATTCCACAGCAGGTGTTGTTACTTGAAAGGGCACATCAAGTGTATGCTCCAAACCTGGCTATGAGAAAGCAACCTAGACCTTTCCAGCAGAAAGAGTTCATTCTGACAAAACTGTGGCAGAAGGATAAAGTACTAAAAGTGGGAAACAGCAGAACATTTGTGGAGAATTATTCCTCATTGTACACCAGGTAGAAGAGGAGTAAATGTATTGCACTCTTTAGGGAATGTTGAAAAGTAGGTGTGGGAGGAGGGAGGGACAAAAATATTTTTTGACGAAGTACATACTAAGGAGGAAAAACTAAAGTTGATCCAACAAAAAGTGAGCTGTGAAAAAGAAGGAGATTCTACTTCTTGCTCTTCTGGTAATAAAGACCAGAGAGAGACTGTGCCAGTAAAATCTTTTCCAGTCTTTCAACGGAAAATGCTTGAGAGAAGGAAAAAAGCACAAGAGTTAATTAGAAAAATTGAAAGAACTTTGGAAATGAAGCAGAGACATGATTTGGGAGATGGATATGAAGAGAAATAAAACCGGCATCTTGGAAACTGACAAATGTGGGATTACAAAGCAATAATTATATTTGTGAAACAAGACAAAACTAGAAAATCTGTAAATATTGGACTTATTTGGACTTTGCTAAACTTGTAGGGGACTGGGACTCTAAAGCATATGTCCTATGTCATGTCATTAATGTTCAGAAAAAATACTTAGGAGAGGGAAAGAAGAGGCAGAAAGCAAACTGTAAGTAAAACAATTTTTTTCTTAATAGTACTATTTTGATGGTGCATGATTTCTTTGCATGCTATCAAGTAAAAATTTCTCAGTTATTTTTAAGTATAATGTAAACAGGTGCTCTTGTAATTTTCTTTTTTTCTTTCTCCCTTCTTCTCTCTTTCTCCTTATCCAAACAAATGTAAGCACTGCAATGTAAAAGAAGAAGAAGAAGAAGAAAAGTCTCTTTAAAAGAGCATGACAAAAGAAAAATCGTTGCATAGGAGAATGACTGGATTAAGGCCTTTAGCTTGATCTAGTAACAAGTTTTAAGAGAAAGCAAATAAATACTGAATATTATAAGTTTTTTTCTAGCAAATAAATTTATGCTTAGTAGCAATTCTGAATCTGGTTCTCATGTCTCCAGGTGACAATCTGATAAAGAGAAATGACTAGGAGATAATGTTCACTGAAGGCATTCAACTGTCTTCCCAGCTGGGAGAGCTATACAGATGAGACAAAAACAGACAGCATTTCCTAGAAGCACAGGCTAAACTGTGCATCTTAGCATGGATAACCTTTCTTCTAGGTTAACTCAAGTCTGTAAGTGTGGCTGTCAGTTTGAAACATTTCTTCCTATTAGGAGGGTAAAACCTCAATGTCTGAAGATCTATAGAGTTTTGTGTGTTATTATTAAGTTAATAGGTTTTAGGGAGGTATTCAGTGTGTGTTTGCTTTTTTTTAATGTTTTCAATAAAACAAAAACTTTTGCAAGATGTGACATAAGCAATAAAAATAGACATGACAAGAAGCAATTGTATAAAAGATCAACCTGCCAAACAATGTATGCCTGTAACAGAAAAGCTGGAACTAGACATTTAACAAAAAAAAAACTGTTATACATAAAAGGTGGAAATAACTTTTTAATACAATGATGTCTTTAAATGTCAATGGTCTCACAGATAAATACAAAAAAAAGAAAGAGTAGTGAACTACATTGCAAATGTAGAGTGCATACAGCTATACTGCAGGAGACACACTTGGAGAAAAACTGAACATGTGAATTTGATAAAGAAAGGTTTTTAGGATGGTTATTCAGTGGAATACCTGGGAAAAAGGGAACGAAGAGTACTTATATTAATTGCAAGAGGAGCTTCAATAGTGATAGAATAGGATAAAAAAGATAATAATAGTAGATTTGCAGTATTAAGGGACTACTGGCAAGATAGGAGAATTACACTAGCATGTATTATATTCCACCTAAAACTGCTATAATGGAGCATAAGAAAATTTTGGGAGAAATAATCAGATTTCAGCAAGGAATATCATTTATAGGTGGGGACTGGAATTTGATTTGCAGCAGTGAAGATGTATCTGAAGGGACTAAACGGGAAAATATAACAAAGGAGGGTACATTTTTGAAGAAATTTATGAAAATATTTGGCATGGAAGATGTGAATTCAGCAGTAGGATTTTGGAGTGAATCTACATATTACTCCCCAAGACACAAAAAACTCAGCTAGACTAGACAGAATTTACATTTCACAGGAACATGTGCATTTAATTGAAGGGCTTGATACTCACACAATAACTATTTCAGATCATGTGCCAATAATAACTAAAATAAAAAAGCACATGGTAATGAAATAAAAATGAGACACTGGCACTTTCCCAACTATCAGTTGAAAAGAGAGGAATTTAAGGGAAGGATAGTGGAAATTATTCAGGAGTTATTACAGAAGATAGAAATTTCTTCTGAAAAATTAGCTAAGGAGTAGGATGAAATTAAAGTGGACATTAAAATAAGGTGGAAATAAAAGAAAGGCAGCTATGGTTAAGAAATAACAAGAATTATTTAGAGGGACTGACAAATGCTAAAGTATTGCAGAATCAGGGAATCTCACAGAACAAGAAGAGGAGCAACTGCAGAATGCTAAACAAAAAATAAGGGATTACCTTGATAATATTTATGAGTTTAGAAAGATTGCTGTTAAGCAACTGCTTTTTGATAACTCTAAAGCACAAAAACTTTTAGTATGACTCATGCAACAGAAAGTAGAAAGTGTTGTTGCCAAGCTTATGGAGCCTATAACAAGGAATATAACAAGAGATACTGTAGAAGTATTAGAAATATTTCAGAAATTCTAAAGTCTGTATAAAGTAGAGAATTATGGAAATCAAGAGAATTAAATATGCCAAGGTTAGAGGTAGATAAGGCTCAATTACTAACAGGATAGAAGGAGATGACATAAAAATGGTGATATATAACCAATCTACAGGAAAGTCCCTAGGAATAGATGGTATTCCTGTTGAAGTTTGGATGCTGGGAGGGAAAAACTGATAAAGATCTGGAAGGCTTTGTTTAACAATATTTTAAGAGGAGAAGTACTAACATCCTTGAAGAAAGCAGTGGTAGCTGTAATACCTAAAGAGGGTAAATATCTATCAGATTCAGCTTCATACAAGCCCATTTTAATACTAAACCATGATTACAGAGTGTTTATGTCTATAATGGCTAAAAGAATGGCAAACATGATGCCAAACTTGATAGATACGGATCAATGTGGTTTTGTGGAGGAAAGGGAAATATTTGACAACATTCACAGAATACTGATGATCCAGAGGGAACCTGAATGTAAGAAAATACCACTGTTGTTGGTGGGTGTTGAAGCAGAGATAGCATTTGACAGATTAAGCTGGGACTTTATGAGCAAAGCAATGGAAGAATTGGCATTCCCTGATAAAATTATAAGGTTGATTAGGAGGATATATGAGGGATTGGAGGCGCAAAATAAAGTGGGTGGGTTTTTCTCTGATAATTTCTGCTTGAGCAGAGAAACCAGGAAGGGGTGTCCTTTCTCCCCTTTATTTGCATTACATTTAGAACCATTAGCAAAGAAAATAGAGGAATCAGAAATTCAAGGATATAATTGGTATGGTAGTCAAGAAAAGTAGGCTGTATATGCAGATGATATTATTTTATACCTGATAAAACCAGAAAAGGACATTACAGAGTTGTGTAACATTCTGAGACAGTTTCAAATCTTTTCAGGATAAAAAAATTAATGAAGCTAAACAAAGGCAATAGTGGTAAATTATACATCCACACACGGATTGGTTCAGCAATATCCATATTTATGGGGAAATGATAAAATGAAGTATTTAAGCTTATGGATTAAAAATTATTCTGGTGTGGCATCTAATTATAAGTGGGAAGAGACTAAACAAATGATCATACAAAAACTGACAAATTGGAAGCTCTGTTCTATGGAAATTGATAGTAAGATACAAGCAGTTAAATGTTTTTGTCCCTTTAGTCTTATAAAAAGGTCAGGCATAGTTTTATCAATCAGAGAAGTTGTAGATAGCAATTAATAAAGAGCTGAAGGATTTTGTCTGGGAGCAGAAGACGACAAGAGTCAAGTGGGATAAGCTGATTCTGCCAAACAGAACAAGGCAGATTGGGACTACCTGATTTGAAGGCGTATTTCACAGCTACACAGTTAAGGCTCCTACATAGCACAAGCAGAAACCTATAATTCAAAGTGGAAAGAGATGATGATGAAACAAGGGGGGGTGTTGCTCAAGAAACAACAGGAGACTAGGATTTTGGATGCAGGCTTTTAAGGAGAATAACAATAATCATACAGAATATTATATTCATAAAGTAGAAGAAAGTATTCTAAGAATGAAGCCAACATGGGAATGGAGAAAGGAGATTCTGCTGATAGGGATGACTGCAATTAAAGATATAACAAATAAGCAAAAGAGGGCTGGAATTTATTGGAGAAAACTAGCAAAAGAACCAAGGTATTGGGAGCAAATAACTAGAGAAGGGAAAGGTAATAGAATGGGAAAATGCCAATAATTTATTTGGACTGCAGGTTAGAGATTGCCTTCTCTATCAAGGACTGACAGAGTATAAGCAAGGCAAAAGAAATAGGGGGCCCTAAATTAAAAACCAGCACTAGTAGAGTTTTTGGTAGACTCTAGAACAGAAGTTTCTGGTAAAAAAGGAATAATTAATAGACTACATAAAATATTGCATGGTAACTATAAGAATGAATCAGAGGAGGTAAGAAAGGATTGGGAAGAGAGGTTGGAAAGGCAATTCACAAAGAAACAATGGGGGCTATATGTACGTCTGACAAATATGCAACAAAATAATAAAATCTAGATGATTTAAGATTTTTGCTTGAAAATGTTTACATAGATATTTTTATACCCCAAGTAGACTCCAGAGAATTTTTCCTCAGGTAGACAGCAAATGTTGGAGGTGTGATGGGGAAGAAAGAGGTAATTGGGAACATATTTTCTGGGAGTATAATGAGTTGGCAAATTTAAAGATTCCCTCCAGACTTCTCTATCAGAGATAGTGGGTGAGCAAATTGGTGTAACTACGGAAATTATTTTTCTGAGCTATGAAACAGAATTGGAATTGCTTAGACATAGTACAGTCTTGCTAAGTCTAATTATGGCAGCTGCCAAAAAAGCAATTACTAGAAAATGGAAATAAAAGTCTAAAACAACTCTACTAGAAGTAGTGACTATAGTAAGAGAGATAAAACAACTGGAACTGAGATCTTTAGAAAAGGGTAGGAGCAAATAACATGGGAAAAATAGGAATTTTATGGAAAAATACACGGGAGGAATGAAGTTTAAAAGAAGGCAGGATTTGAATAAGTTGTGTAATGTTTGACTGATGATTGGGTAGATTATAAGTGATACATAATGTTTGCAACTAAAGTTATGTCAATATGGTTTGTGATGTAAAATGTTTGCAACTAAGATTATGTCAATATGGCTTATTTTCATTTATATAAATGTGTGGTTGCCTATGTCATAAGTGATAATTTAATAAAGATGTTTCTTGTTTAAAAAAAAAACAGAAAGAAAGATCTTTGCATCTTCTCTTGGAATCCCTGCTTGTGCAAGAGGTCTTTCATCCAAGAAAGAGAGAGATTCTTTATTTTCAAATATACTCTGAAAAGATAAGCAAGTTGTCTAAATATGGAAAAATGTGGATACCCTGTAGCCTACAATGAGCTGTAATTCAAACTAGATACTTCATGAACACTTGGTGCAGTGGATAGTCCAAAGGGTAAGGCAAAGAACTAATCATGTGATCCAGACACACAAGACCTTAAGAAATGTCTGAAGTCTGGATGAGTAGGGATGAGACGATAAGTATCTTTTAAGTCTAGTATTACCAGGAAACTTGAATGAGGAAGAAGATATAACAGGTTGAGAAGTAACATCATTTTGCATTTAGGCACTGTCATTAACATGTTTTTGAAAGAAAGTTCCAGAACTGATCTCCATGCAGTTTCTTTGCCACTAGGAAGATCCTTGAATAAAACCCGTTCTGCACCTGGGAAAGTGGAACTAGTTCTATCATTCTTTGGGACAGCATCTGATGAAGAACAGGTGGAAACATAAGACCCTGATCTGCAGGATGAGAAATGATCCCCTGGAAAGCAAGAATTCACTTCCACTGCCATCTGTAACCCTAATGAATGATTTTTAGAACCCATCTGTCTGAAACAATCTGTTGCCAAAGAGAAAAATGGAGATTCAGACTTTCTGGAAGAGAAAAGGGGACAGGATAAGAGGGGTTTACAAGGTCTCTTGAGCAGCCATTCAGACTTGTTGGACTGTCCCTGGTTTTGGGATGTATGAGGCTTTCTTTTGGAACCCCCTTGCCACTTCTTCTTAAATCTCTATTTACCTGAACTCTGTTGAGACTGTTTATTCTGTTTTTTTTTTTTTTTTTGCAAAAACTGGATGAGAAGAAAGAATATCCCTTGGGCATTTTGGAAAAGCAGGGTTGAAATATCAGAGATTCCTTGGATCAGCCTGTCCATTTCATCACACTTTCTGATCAACTATGCAGCAGAGTAGCCAAACACTAAATCTCTATACAAGGGAGAATCTAAAATCTAATTTTTACATCCTCTGGAAAGTTCTGAAAATGCAGCCAAGCAAACCTCCTTAAAACAGTACCAGTGCCACATACCTGGAACAAGTATCAGCAGAATCACACATACACTGCAAACAATGAGTAGTCACATATGCAATAGAAGAAACTAAGTTATTTAAAAAATATTTTTCTTCACACAAAGAAACTGTAGATAAAACAATCTTCATACCATCACATATTGTCAGAAACAAAAATTATGTACCTACCATAATGATGAGATCTATGTTGTCTTATTTTCATCTGGTTCAACATGTGGGATTTCAGATTGGATCTGAGAGCTCTGACTCTTCTTTTAACCACAATTCTATCCTCCCAGCTGATTTACCTAAGATCAAGTTTGCTGACTGATTCCAAATGGTCTCTAACAATTACAAGAAGGAATAAAGAAAGGGGATTTTGTAACATTGCCCACCATAGAGGAAAGTGGAACCAAAGACAGACAGGGTCCCAACACAGTCTAACCGAGCCCCAGAAGGTGTAAAAAAAATGGCAATTTGGAAGGGGGAAGGAGGGAGGCGAGTTGAACTAGATGAAAATAAGACAACATGCCTCTATAGTTATTGTTAAGCATCTAACTTTTGTTTCAGATGTATCAGAGGCTGAAACATCCTAAGAATGGATAGTCACCTCTAAAATACCTACCTCTTGATGAAGCTGTCTCTTATTTTAACACAAAATTCCTACAAATCCTAGAACACCATGCCCCCTCTTATACAGTTAGGACTAGGAACAAACCAGCACCTTGGCTAACAAAAGAAACAAGACAAAAAATGATTCAGAGAAATAGAATTTGGTCCAAATGGAGAAATACCAGAAACCCAACTGATCATGAAACCTTTAGACAGCACAGAAATACCACAAAGAAGTCAATACTCCAAGATAAAAAACTACTACCAGAAATTCTAGCAAGCCCAGCATCAAAACCCACAAAAATTCTGGACAGTTATAAACAGCTTACTACACACAGGACACTCCAAAACACCTACACCTTCCAACCTGACTATGCATACTCCTAGCCAAATAGCCAATACTTTTAACATTTTTTTCTCTGAAACAGCTCAATCCTTAGCAAATATCTTCCACTAGCATCTCTAAGACATGCACTCTAACCAACTTACCTCCAGCCTTAAAACTGCAGCTTGTTCCAACAACTCTCATCCGTACACTACTTCACAAACTAAAACCTTGTACTCCTTCTGCTGACCTCCTCCCAGATGAATTTCTACAAATGGCAGCTGGTGTACTCGCTTACCCTATCTCCATCTTAATAAATAGAACTATTACAGAAGGTTCTATCCCATCACTCTGGAAAGTCTCACATATTATCTCATTACACAAAGGAGGTAACTCAACCGAACTCTCCAATTTCCGTCCCACAGCACTACTCTCTCTATTAGATAAAATCATGGAAAGATGCATTCATCAGCAACTCCTTGATCATTTCCTACTAAATAATTTCTTAGCTGAATGCCAACATGGATTCAGACTATTTCATAGTACCACTACCGCACTACTATCCTTTTCAAACTGTATTAATAAGAATCACAATAACAACTTGCTCTCCTCAGCTCTCTTTTTAGACCTCTCCAAAGCCTTCAATATGGTGAATCACCACCTAATGTTAGACACCCTTCAATCACTTATAGTAGACACTTTAACAATCAAATGGTTTAAGTCATATCTAGAAAACAGACAACAAGCAGTCCTCTGGGACAATAACCTATCAACTCAGCTCCCTATCTCCCTAGGAGTCCCACAAGGATTTATTCTTGGACCCCTCCTCTTTTATATATTTATTAATAATCTGAATTCATCTCTCCCTCAAACCACCTGCATACAATATGCCGATGACTCTACATTAATCTGTACTGCAGCATCTCAGGCTGAACTACAGTCTAGCACCCAAAAAGTATTCAACTTAGCATAAGACTGGTTCTCCAAATGCTGTCTCCTCTTAAACCCTAAGAAAACCAAACTTCTACTTTTTATCCTTACCCAAAAGTCTCCCCCTATCTACTTCTCAATAGCATCAAATAATGGCACTGTAATAGTACCTGATACCACAACTAAACCTTTAGGTGTAACAATCGATAATAATCTTAGTTTTGACCCACACATAAACGTAACCATTAAATCACTTAATAGAAAACTTGGTTCCCTTTATAGGCTAAAAACCTTCCTTACTCCCTGTGCCAGGACTACTATCACCCAAACACACCTAATTTCCACTCTTCTATATGCCTTACCTATCTATACTAACCTATCCAAAAATAACCTAAACAAACTGGCCACCTCCTATAATAACATTGCCAGATTTGCAACTGGTTCCTCATTCTGTACACACCATTGCCAAACTCTGAAAAAATTAGGATGGCTGGAACTGCAAAACCAATTTCTTCTCCAACAACTAACTATTACCCATAAGATCCTGTATCATCCTACAAATACACCCATACTCTCTACCCTTATTAGCTCTTATAAAAATCTAACAACCCTACGCTCAGCAAATAAGTCACTACTAGCCACCCTTAAATCTAACAACAAATCTGGAGACTGTCTTTTCAATAATTTGTTTGTGTCTTTCGCCTTTTCCCGGTTAGGGGTCGCCACAGCAGAACTCCAGTCCACTAATGATTGGTAGTTGTTTTTTACGTGCCGAGTTACCAGCCCTGATGCACAACCTTCAACGAAGGTACGCCCATTCACGCATGTCTCCACGCAGAAGACGCTCTAGCTAAGAATCGAACTGGACAGTGTCTTACTGTGAGGTGACAATGCTACCACAGCACCACCACCGCGGGTTTACTGTCTTTTCAATAATACCATTGGTAATTCTTGGAACAAGCTTCCTACCAAACTAACATTCCTGGAATCCACACCACTTTTCAAAAAGCAACTAAGAATCTACCTATCTTTACAATGGCTTTGCCCTTGTACTAATCCTGACTAATTTTTTCCTCCTCATTCCACCATCTTCACATGCACAAAATATGCATCCCTTGAAAGAATGAAAAAAAAAATCACCCTGTCTTGTCTTTTTATATTAAGTTGTGTTTTACTCGCTAATATTGCCTTTTCACATATTAATCCTGTTATAAACATGTCATTTTTGTATTCTCTTATGTTATGTATATTCACTTTTATTGGTCTCTATGTCAAATTAAGTTTTTTAAAATATGTATTCTTACGTACTATTTTTGTTTTCAATTTTACAATAATCCTGTAGTGGAGCTTTTCTCCCCGGGCCTCTACTGAAAATGGACATATATCCAGTTAGACTAGCCCGATCAACAAATGTAAAATGAAAAATAAATAAATAAATAAAAAAACAAAATGTCTGAAGGAGTAGCCATTTCATATAGAAATACTATTGAAATGACTCCCCATCCTTATCTCAACCCCATTCTCAATTTAACAATGCAGTAATAAGAGCACTTGGATAACAGCTTTATACATACCCCCTTCCCTGTTAACAATAATAACACTGCTGAAGAAATCATATACCGGATGTCCACCAATATAGCCCACAGAACCATAATACAGGGAAACCTTAACATTGACTGGCAACCAACATGCTCAGATACTATCACCACCTACACAATAAGCATATATAATTTTACTCAATGTATCATTGCCCCAAATAGGCTTAACGAAAACATCAGTAGAGAATCTAGTGGTTTGGATTCTCACCTCATCACAAAACAAAATAACTACCTGTGGTTGCCTAGCAGAGACCATCAGTGACCATCTTCCTATGAAGCAGCAAAACAATATCCATAGACAACCACAATATAAGCAGGCAGACAACCTCATCACATTCCAAGTTTGTTTGTGTCTTTCGGCTTTTCCCGGTTAGGGGTTGCCACAGCGGAGCTCCAGTCCACTAATGATTGGCAGTAGATTTTTTTACGTACTGGCTTGCCAGGCCAAACGCACAACCTTCAATGAATGAACGCCCATTCATGCATGTCGCTACACAGAAGATGCTCTAACTGAGAATCGGGCAACGTCTAACTGTGAGGCGACAACGCTACTGCAGCACCACCACCGCAGAGTTCTCATCACATTCCAAGTACTAACTTTTATTTCCAACCTTCAGCAACATAACTGAGATATTCTAAAAAAAATTCCGCTATAGGAAATAGTCTCAGAATTTAACAAAGTATTTCTAAATATGTTAAATGCACTGGCTCCCATCATAACAAAAAGGATTACATCTAACCCAGCACCTTGGTTAACAAAAGAAAACAAACAATGTATGTTTATCATGGACAAAACTTGTAAGCAATGGTTACAAAACAAATCTCAAGGAAACTGGAAGACCTTCAGACAACTTAAAAACTGTACTAAGACTGTATTAAAGCAGACAAAAATCCTTCTATATGGACCTCCAGGAAAATCGTGAACATAACCCAAAGGTCCTCTATTCATAACTGAAAATACTTCTCCACCCTGGTCAAACAACTACACCAACATCCTCTACTAATAATAACACCAAAGACATTGCCACCTAGTTCAACAACCACTTCATTCAAACAGTTTTATCTCTTGTCAAAGATAATCTGTCCTCTACTCCTCCACCACTTACTTAGCTTAATGATCTTACAACATCTTTCTCCTTAAAAATCGTCTCTACGCCAGCAATCAAAAAACATCTCTAAAATATAAGACCTAACAAGTCTAGCTGCAGATGGCCATGTCCTTCTATATCACTGTTGCAGTATTCTTTACTATAGGGATCTCTCGTCTAGAACAGCCCGAGGTTTGGCCAGTGTACTGAAGTCTTATGATCTTCTATGCACTATATGTCACACATATGCTCCCTGCACAGGATGTACGGCATAAACGTGATGTATGGCTGCAGTTACCTAGAACTTCTTTGCTGCCACTCCAAATGCCATTCTATCTTGTTGGTCTGAATACCTTGTTGCGATGTTGAATACCTAGGCATCAGTTAAGTGCCCCATTGGGGTTGTTTCTTTCTTTCCTTTGGTCTTGTATTTTATTTTGCTTACCCAGTTCATGTCATCCAAGAAGGGAAAATGTCAGTGTAGGAAGCAGATTCCCCAAAAGGATCATCACAAACAGTGCCTCTTTTGTTTGGGTGCCTCCCACGACCATACCTCTTGTAGTATTTGCAAGGCATTTCTGTGTAAGACACTCAGAAGCTATTTGTCTTCCCTGGCCATTTAACTTGAAAACCAGCAGCTTAAATAGTTAACCCAGAGAAGCATGGCAGACTCCATTAACCTTGAGATACTTCTACTAGGTAAGAAAAAGGCCAAGAGGTCTCGGGTGGATTTTTTAGCTGTCCATCCTCCAATGGATGTCCCTCTAGAAGTGGGTAATAGCGCTGTAGGCCATTTGGTGTCTATATTGGATTCCTTTGCTGCAACTCCATCAGCGGCCAGCATGGATCTGTCTTTTCACACATCCTCTGAGGCTTTGCAGGCACCTACTCTGAATGTCAAGGGGAAACCACTGTTGATTATCTTGGAGGATCTTAGGGGATTCCACAGATATTGGTCAGGGAGGAGATTCCGGGTACTCTTACTGAATCTCACCAAAGGTCGGAATCTCAGGTAATTGTTAGGGGTGATGTCTCTTCTACAAAAAGACAAAAGACGAAGCATGTTTCAGTCCATCCTAATGATCCTCAAAGGGAATGGCAAGAGCTTACTCAGGTCTTGAATTCTGCTTTGATGGCTTGAAGCCTCCTCAAGGGGTTTTAGTGTCTGCTCCTCTTTAGACCTCTACCCCTTCTAAATGGCTTAGGGAACTGGATTCCTTGGATGAGGATTCAGTCTGATGAGGGGTTCTTATCCTATCCTTCACAGATGTCTTTGCCTTTAGTTTATGGTTCTGATGAGGAGGAGTCTCTCCCTGCTCAGCACCTTTCCCTTTTTGGATGCTTACTCTTCAAACCCTGCTTCCTCTTTTACTACCCCAGTCTTTTCTGGTCTCTTTGGATATGAAGGATGCTTACTTTCATATCCTTATTCACCCTCTTTTCAGGAAGTATTTACATTTCTCTGATTCTTACTCTCAGTTTCAGTTCTTTGCTTTGCCCTTTGGCATCTCTACTGCCCCAAGGGTAGTCACAAAATGCCTAGCTCTGTGATTCCTTTCTGCAATCTCCAAGGCATTCAGATTTTTCCTTATCTAGATGACCTGTTGCTTCAGGCACCTTCTCCCAGTCACCTGTTACAGGGTCTGCAGTTCACTGTCTCTCTTCTTCAAAGTCTGTGGTTTACTATCAACTTCCAAAAGTCTGTTTTGACTCCCTCTTAGGATCATGTGTATCTGGGATGCAGGATTCAGACAGTGCCAATGATGGCCTCTCTTCCACCTCCAAAAGTTTTGTATTGACAGCCTTCTTTTAGTCTCTTCTTCCTCTGACTGCCATTCCAGGCAGAGAGTTTTTTTGGGGCCTGGGATTCATGGCCTCTTCTATTCCAATGCCCCCTACTGCCAGACTGCATATGCGGATACTTCAACAGTACTTTAAGTCGGTTTGACTGCAGCATTGCCATTCTCTGGATTTCAGTGTACCTCTCCTTCCCTGTCTAATAAAGGAATTTGAGTGGTGGATTCAACAGTTTGCTGTCAACCCAGGCCTGCCCTTTCATCTTCCAGTTCCTTCTAAAAAACTGTTCACCGATGCCTCAGACATGGGGTGGGGGCTTCATGTGATCAGCTGAACGTTCAAGGTCTCTGCTCCCCCACCATGAGAAGTCAGACCATATCAACATCAAAGAAATGAGAGCTCTGATTATGGACCTTCAAGCTTTTCACCCCATGTTCTGTTCTGGCCCCTTGAAGGTGTACACAGACAACACTACAGTGATGTGGTATGTCAACAAGCAGGAAACCACAAAATCTCATCTCATCTAAAGGATGGCTCTGCAGGCTTGGGAAGTGGCTTTCAGTTACCAGTTAACAGGCAGTATACATTCCATCAGAGCACAATCTAGTGGCAGACTCTTTCAGTAGGTACAAAACACAGGCTCACAAATGGATTCTTCACAGACACATGTTTCTGGACATTGTCCATTGGTGGGGTATTCCTCATGTAGATCTTTTTGTCTCCTCTCTGACCAGGCAACTTCCTCTCTTCTGTTCCAGTGTGCCATGCTATCTGGTGTCGAAGACGGATGCCCTTTCTTTCCTACGGAAGGGGATGTTTCTTTATGATTTTACCAAAAAGCCTTTCTTGGACTACAGTCCTGCCAACACAAGGAAATGTTGTGCAGAAAAAGCTGGCACATGCACCCTGACAGTGGAATAACCAAGGTCCAAATGGTACAGGTACCTGAAGCATGCCATGACCACCTGCATGCTAAAGGACTGTGATGGCACAGGCTACCACTTTAATAAGAGAACCTCTACAAGACTTAAGCCTGATGATTGAAAGGCTTTCTATGTGCTTCACTTATTAAAAAAAACAAAAAAAAAAACCCATAAAGTTTGGAGGAATCCATGGATCAAAACTAGGAGACAAGCACTGAAGTGGAGCTGGCTGATACCTCAGCAACAGGACTTCCTTCTGCTGAACTGAAGCTTTTACTGCACTGCCAAGGACCTGCAGACCTTAAATGACACCATTTATTGCCACAAAAGGGTAACAAGGATAAGCTCTACACTACCATTTATGTGATCAGGCATGGAATCATAGGGAATGTTGAAAAAAGTTCACAGGACTCTTCAGCCATGACAGTGAAAATATCATCATCTCCCTTTAGAAAATGGGAAGAAGGATATATCCAGTATGCACTACTTCTGAAGAATAGGACCAAGGAAGACTGACTCATCATACAGAATAGACATTCAAGAGGAAATATGGGAGTTTGCCAGCAGGTACAGCTTTCCTTGGGATGTGAACAGCTGAGAGGGAGAGAGTTATGCCCCTGTTAGGTCCCACTGACAGGACTGCATCATTTCTTTGCATGAAAGGTATAAGCATGTGCTCCCCTCATTATGTAGCAAATAATGGATTAGCTCTCAGACCAAATCAGCAGGTGCCCTGGTTAATGTTAATGGCAAACAGCACTGCCCATAACTGTAACTGGTTTAAATGGAGTCCCCCTTCTCCAGTTCTGTTCCTTCACAGTTTGAGGAAAACAGCCACAAGCTGACTTCCCTCCATGACAAATACGTGCTCATTAAAACCTGTGAGATATTTGGCAGCAGGAAGGGAAGACCCACTGAGACAACTGGAAATCATCCACCATTCAATTGTCTGGTGAAAGTTCCCAACAAATGAAGATCTGTAAATGTGTGTGTCAGCTCCAGCCACTGAAAGCCCACATTCCAGTGCAACATCTGCATCCAAAGTCACACAAAAGACATCATGAAGATTGTGGCCTTGTCAAACTCAGAAAATGAATGAAAGGATGAGCCTGGATCATCCTCTGCATCCCTACCCAGACTACAGCACATAGCCTTTATGGCTCCTTCTTGTTAGCAGCAACACTGGACAATGTCCAGCTCTGTGTCGCACAAGACATTAATCTCAGAAGAAAACATAGAATTCAAAACAACATCCAAGCAGGGACTACCAGCAGGCAAGTCACACATATATGTATAATCTATATACTACCTATATTTACCAAAAAGTTATGCATTCTTGACTATCAGTTTCTTGTACTGTTTGTAATGTGTCTTTTTTGTAATAGAGCTTTTCACTTCCCGCTTCAGCTGAAAAAGGGCCATTGGCCCAGTCAGACATCCCCAGTAAACAAACTTAAAATAAATAAATAAATAAATAATGATTTTCCTCCTCTTCCTCCTCTACTTCCAAGAGTCCTCCAGAAGATTCAGCTGGACTCCCCAAAAATCTTGTTAGTAACTACATTTTGGCCAAGACAGCACTTGTTCCCTCTCTTAATGCATCTGCCCAAGGTCAATCACCACGTTACCTCACTGGTTAGACCTCTTCACACAGGACAAGGGGTCTCTCATCCATCCTCACTTGTCTACTCTTCAACTGACATTGTGGGTGATAGGGTTTTGATCCCTTTCAGGCAACTATTTTTTGAGGACATGCTCAGGGTTTTACATGAGTCAAGGAAACCTCAACCAGAAAATCGTATATGTCCAAATGGAAAAAAAATTCTGTCTGGTGCCATGCTCATAACCAGCACCCTTTTTTTATTGGGGGGGTCTTTTTGGTCCTCTCCTGTTTGTGTCAGCAGCTTCACTCTGGCTTGGCCTATTCTTCTGTAAAGGCCCATTTGTCAGCCATTTCTGCTTGTTTGCCCTTGAATCCTCCCTTGGCTTCTTGTTTTGAGGTCAAACAACTTCTTAAAGGCGTCCTGCATCTTGGGCCTCTAAGGAAAACTATTCCTCCTCCTTGGGACCTTAATTTTGTTTTGGAAAAATTGACTTGGGTTCCTTTTGAGCCTGCAGATTCTGCTTCTTTGCAATATTCTACCTGGGAGACTGTCTTGTTGCTGGCTCCTCTTCTGCTTGGAGGGTTTCTGAGCTTAAGGTTCTTATGACCATTCCTCCTTTTTTAGTTTTTCACAGGGACAGGATGTCCCTTCATACTAATCCTTCTTTTATGCCCAAGGTAGTAAATGAGTTGTCCTTGAATCAGTCAATACAATCCCTTCCTTTTTTCCCTTTTCCTTAGTCTTCTAGTGAGAGGGTCTTGCATTCCTTGGATTTGCACAGACAGCTCATGTACTATTTAGATAAAACTAAGTCCATTTGTAAGTCTGATCAGCCTTTTGTTTCTTTTCATCCCAGGACATGGGTTTGGCTGTTTCTAAGCAAACCATCTCCTCCTGGATATCTAAGGCCATTTCTTTTTGTTATTCTTTTCATGGAAAATCTTTGTTTACTTCTGTTAGAGCTTATTCCACTAGGGCTGTTCCCTCTTCTGGTGCTTTTGTATTCTGGTACTATGGAATACAGTAGGATGGCCAACAAATTTAAATAGCTGAAGGGGAGTGATTTCACAAAATGATAATTTTGCGCTTACTCACACAAGCCAATAAAAGCAGAGAGGAAATGAGATACATGGTTAAATTAACATAAGGGGCAGGCAACTAGAAAGACAGTGGTGTTTAAGAACACAACACTAACCGGGTGAGAAAGTGGGGAAAAAAGTTCTGCAGTAGCTTTGATCTTTGACACCAGTGAGCTGACGTTTTGGTGAAGAAGGGAGACTTTTTCGATAGGGAGACGTAGAGTGGTGGTTCAGGTATCTAACTCTGCTCCTAGAAAAACGGTATGCTGAGATGGCGATAAGGCAGACTTTTCGAAGTTGATCGTAATGCCTAATTGATGGCAAAGTGTCAGAGTGTATTGTGTTGCCTGAGTCAATTGATGCCTGGTGGTAGCGGTGAGGAGCCAATCGTCTAAGTATGGAAACACCTGGAATCCTAGACGCCTCAGGTGAGCTATGACCACTGCCATGCATTTGGTGAACACTCTGGGGGCTGAAGTGAGACCAAAGGGCAGGGCTCGAAACTGGTAATGATTGGCTCCCAGCCAGAAGCACAGATGATCTCTGGAGCATCTGTCCATCTTTATATGATAGTACGCGTCCTTGAGATCTATGGAGCACATCCAATCGCCTTTCCCTAAAAAGGGGAGAATGGACTGAAGCGGGACCATTCGGAACTTCTCTTTCTTTATGAACTTGTTGAGTCTGTTGAGGTCCAAGATAGGTCTCCAGTCCCCTGTTTTCTTTAGTACCAAAAAGAATCTTAAGTAAGTTCCGAATCCGACTTGATCTGCTGGGACTGGTTGGATGACTCTTTTTTTCTAGCAATCTGTGGACCTCTACGATTGCTTGTTCCCTGAAATTGGGTGGAACATCTGGGATTTTTTTGATAGGAATGGGAGGGGTAAAGAAATATCCTCTGGAAATGATGCTTTGTACCCAAGTATCCAATGTTATGTTTATCCAGGCTTCTGGGGACAAAGACAAGCAACCCCCGACTGCCTCCAGAGCTGAACAGTCGGGCCTCCTTTCAGGAGTGCTGGTAGGACTGACCGGAGAACTGACTCCTGTCACACTGTTGCTGCGGACCCCCTCTGCCATGGGGGCGGCGTCTTCTTTTATAACCCCCTCCTCTGCCTCTAGAGGGGGTTTCACCACGTGTGTTGTGAAAGGCTGCTTGAGTTTTTTGGAACCACATCTCCCCCCCCCAGGGCCCTTGGGGTAGGGCCTAGTAGGAGTGGAAAAGCGGACCCCAACGGCAGATAAAGTCTTGCCTTCCTGTTCACACCTGGTTAAAGTTTCCATTACTTTGGGCCCAAATAGTGATGAGCCATCAAATGGGGTATTAATAAAAAAAGACTTGAAAGGTTCTGCAAAGGAACAGAGACACATCCAGGCTTGTCTGTGAAGAGCAATGCCTGAACTAGTGGCTCTACTCGAACCATCAGTGCATAGGATATGAGACGCATGGAAGAGTTCACTACTGAGTTAAGGGTAGCGAGCTGGGCTTTGACTTTGTCGGCCACTCCTGCAGGTACTGTACCCTGGAGAGTATCTCCTAGCTTTTTCAGGAGATCTCTCTGTAGTCTTGTAAAATGGGTCAAGTACTTCAGTGATCGCAAAGAAAAAGTCACTGAACTAAACATGCGCTTCCCATATCTATCCATAACCCTAGAATCTCTGTTAGGGGGATGGATAGAAGAGGATGTCTCAGATACTTCCTTTTTGGTGGCTGCAGCCACCACCATGGCATCCACAGGCACTCCTTTTGTCAAAAAAGGTTTATCGACTGGGGCAGATATGAATTTATTGGGTCTACGAGGGACAGGTTCCATGGCCTCTGGTGACTCCCACGCCTTACGAGATATCAGATCCATGAGCTCATCGTAAGGCGGAGAAACCCAAGAAGAGGAAGGTTGAGACCCAAAAGCCTTCAAGAGCACAGACTCATCCTCAGTAGGGGTCTTGGACTGCCAGTCGCCCCTCTGACTAAGGATCTCTAGTATCTCTGCAAAAGAGATATCCTCAGAGAGGGACCGAGGGGACCCTTCTGACTCATCTAAGTCCGTGTCAGATGTCAAAGACTCCTGTGGGGAGTCTAAGTGCCTCCTCTTGCACAGTCTCTTTCTGGGCACCTCCTCAGTGGGGGGTCTGGGCAGGTCTCAGAAGAGCCGGGGACACCCTGTGGGGGTACTTGAGGCTCAGGGTCTCTACGCTTAGAGGGGTCGGTAGATGCTGAAGTAGAAACAGGAGCTTGAAGGGAGAGAGAAAGCTGAACCGATGCTGATGTTGTCTTTGGAGACAAAACTCTCCTCATAGCATCGAAGGAACCATGGCTCCAACGAGGAGGAGTGGATGGACCCGAGAGTACCGTTCCATCCTCCCGCACAGAAACCCTGGGCTCCGAGCCTGAGGTAGGAGCCGAGCTCATCTGAGCCGAAGCCCCGAGAGGGAGAGTCAGCACTGACAAGTCGATGCGACTATCCTCCCCAGACCCGACTGGAGAGGGTCAGCTCCTAGAGCCCTCGGTCGGTGCCGAGGACATCCGAGTAGATGGAGCCGATAACCCCAGAGTGGATATCGGCTCCAAGAGTCCGACCACCATCGGTTCGACTTCCCTCGGCTCCAAGAGTCCAGTACGGCCCGGAGGGGAAGTAGACAAGTTCGGTTCCATGGTCTTCGGCACCGACAAGCTGGTCACGGCCGACAACAATTTGGCAAGTCCTGGTGCCTGTAAAAGCTTCTGCACTAGCCAATCCATGTCCAAATCCGAAAGGCTGACTGAAGACTTAGCTGAATGCACCGAAGGTTCTGACTGGAGCAGAGGTGAAGAAGGAATTTCGGAGACCGGCTCCAATACTGAGAGCTGGCTTTGAATCAAAGGTACACTCGGCTCCGATGACTGTGGAATCGATGACCCTCCTTCTGACATTTTAGCCTTTTTGGATACCTTATCTGAAGACTTGGATTTTGAAGATTTGGAAGATGTACTAGCACCTTCATGGCTATTCAAAACCTCTGAAAAAGATTGCTGTAGCAATCCTCTCTCTATAATTTCCTCCTTCTCTCCAAGAGTACTCTTGAAGAGAAGGAGTGACAAATGCTACAGGTGTCTTGGAGGTGCTTGGCCCGCAAGCAGTAGACACATTGAATATGCCCGTCAGTCATGGACATTTTCTGCACACAACTGGGCATTTTTTCAAACCCGATTTGGGATGGGATTTCTCCCTATCCTCTGACATACTGAGAAAAAAACAGTAAACAGATTCAAACAACTAAGCCCAACCCGGGCACTATCTACAACAGTAATATATATATATATATATATATATATATATATATATATATATATATATATATAAATAAAAATATAATACACACTACGTAAATATATCAAAAAGGAAAACTTTTTAAAAACTTGCTGTTAATTCTGTTTCTAAAATGGTCCGAGCTATCTGGATCACCGAGATCTCTCTTGCCACAGCAAACTAGATCTGAGGTAATTCTAGCAGTGCATGGTAGGATAAGGGGCTGGTCTCGAGCTACTGGCAAACCTTGAGCTTGCTATTGGCCATGTCTTTAACTGACCTGTTCTGTCTTATGTGTGAGTCCTTAATTCATCTGTTCTGAATTCTGCCTGACTCACACGAGACAGAGCTGTGGTCTCTTTTCAAGTTTTAATATGCAGTTAAAAGCAGAACACAAGTGAAACACAAGGTAAAGAAAACAAATCACAGTATTCAAAATAGAAAAAGGCAATAAAGTAATACAAAATACAACAAATAAAAAGCAAACTAACCTTTCCCTCACAGCAAAGTATAGCAGAGTCTGGGTGAGCCTTTCTAGTAAAGCTCTGAAATGTTTTATTTTACCCCTTAAATAGAAGGTTTAGTTCCTAGCTCCACCTCCTCAGTTCACAGATGATTAACTTAAACTGACCTGTTCTGTCTTATGTGTGAGTCTTTAATTGATCTGTTGTGATTTCTGCCTGACTCACAAGAGACAGAGCTGTGGTCTCTTTTCAAGTTTTAATATGCAGTTTTTCTTTTGGCTTCAATGGGTAGGGGGTCGCCACAGCGGAACTTCGGTCCGCTAATGATTGGCAGTAGATTTTTACGGTGCCGAGGTGCCAGCTCAACACCCAACCTTCAACAAAGGCATGCCCATTCTACGCATGTCTTTCAAATGCCAGTCGACTGCGGGGAGGACATGCAGACTCCACACAGAAGGCGCTCCAGCCGAGAATCGAATGGGAGATTCTCTTGCTGTGAGGTGACCTGTTCTATCTTATGTGTGAGTCCTTAATTGATCTAGTAAAGTATACTGCAATAGTGAAGAGAAGGACATCTATTCTTATGTTAAGATTTTACACACCTGTACTTTCTATGTGAATATATTAAAATTGCAGCAGACCCACTGACCTACCCAATCTCAGTACTTATTTACCATTTCATTGTAAAGGGACATGTCACAACCCTCTGGAAAAAAATCATATATTATACCTCTTAAAAAAAGTGAATGTTCAATAGAATTCTTGAACTACAAGCTTATTGAAATACTATCTCCATTATCAAACATCCTAGAGAAATATTTTCACACATACGCACAGCTCTTTGAGCACCTCATTGCCAACAACCTTCTCTCACAAACTCAACATGGCTTTCATCTAAATCATAGCACACGTGCTCTTTTACAATTCACCAACATAATGAATTATCATAGAAATGCAAATTAGTGTTGTTTACACTCAAACAATTATCTATCCTGAAACATCCTGGCTAGCCAGTGCAACCTTGTACTCAAACCCTAAATAAATCAAATTAATGTTATCACACTCAAACAATTCTCTGTCCTGAAACACTCTTTTAATATTACATCAGCCAGTAACCATAGAAAAGGTAATCCACACAAAATTACTAGGTGTTAAGTATAAATGAAAATCTGAAATTTGGTTAGCACACACAAGTCATCAAAAAAACCCAACCAAAAGTAGGACTTCTCTATTGATCACACCCATACCTAACTAATGCAAAAAGGAAAACCATTGCTAAGTCCTACAACCTTTCCACAGTCCTATAAGCATCAGTCATCTTTACAAATTTGCAAACCACACAGCAAACAAAGTTAGACACATGTTACAAAACAGAAAAAACTGGCCCGCAAGTCTCTCATGTTGGACTCATCACCATCTTGCCTTAAAACAACTACAATATTAGAACTACTACTGCACCTAATCTACACCCAGCTAGCCACAGTCCATAATTTTATCTACAACCCTGATATTTGCTCCAGTCTGAAAAAAAAACATTCTGTGACAGTATTCAACTTGCAGAGAGTTAACTTCTAATGATAAACTTCTTCTGGCTATCATTAAGTTAAGCAATGCTGCAGGAGATGTTCTCAATTTATTATGTCACCAAAGTTTGGAATAAGTTACCATTTCCACTAAAATAGTCAACTAAATTAAGAGGCACCAAACCCAAATTAAAATAACCCCTAATTGACTCCTAATTGTGCTCACGGACCTCACTAGGATAATGCAGAACCTTCAAGCCACTAGAATGTCTAAAAGACATCTGGCATATAGACATCTTACGCACGAACCAAAAGTCTTTTGCACAGCTGAAATATCTCAGCTCCACTTCTCCACAAAGTTAATCCTTTTTCCTCTAATTTCCCTATATTCTCACTTTTTTTCAACTCTCTTCCCACCACGACTTCCCACTTTCCTACTACTTCCTCCTGTTTCACCTTGCTCTAATTCTTTGTATTCCAAATGTAAGATCAGTTTTAATGTTGGATAAACTGAATACCGCTGTCAAAGATATTTATATTAATACCATGTTTCCTTAAAATTCTATGTATTAGACCATTACTGTATGTTGTTTATATTTGTAATTTAGTGTTTCTTTAGAACTCTGCATATTAGACCATTATTGTACGTTGTCTATATATTTTTTGTAGTGTATTCCTTAGAGCTCCCTGTATTAGAACATTATTGAAAGCATTCTCACCAGGCATCTGCTGAAAAGGGTCTTTTCTTACCCATTCTGAAATTATCAATTATCCAGGTCAACAAAAACAAGCAAACAAACAAACAAGCTTTTTGATGCTCTGACTCAATAGCTGTAACACTGAGCTGCAGTCATCCACTGAAAAAGAGTGTTAGCCTCTCCTTCTTATCACAAAGTCTCCCCACAATAGAGTAACAGTACAAGCACAACAGTAAGTCAGAAATAAAGTGATTTTTAATACTATCCTGACCAAATTGCACCAAGTCAAAATGAATATTTCAGGTCTTCCTTGAAAACAGGCTATGACTAGTGGGACTAACTCAGTCAAAAAAAATCAGTGTGTAAGTAAATCAATAAATACATACAAATATGTTAAATAGCAGATTTGGCACAGTTTGTTAGTCTCCCAGTACTTAGTTACAGTCAGATAAACATTTTCACAAATTAATGCTTTGCCTGGTCTCTCGCAGAACCTATACTTAACTCAGTATTAATGCATAGCATTTGCAGACTTGCTTTGGCCTCCCCTGAAACAGGCTGAAATTTAATTTCAAATAAAATAAATAAAATAAGAAAGCCATGCAGTGTAAGACAAGTCTGGATAACAGGCAACCCAGCACTGCTTGTGGTGGAAAACATCTGCTTTATAAGAACAAAGCTTCCATTTTAGCTTCCACTGAGGTTACTAGACAGTCAGTCAGGATACTCACCCTTCTTTTTGTATCTTAATCTAAAGGCAGACTTCTCAATCTTCCCATTCTTTGATAATGGAAGCAGTGGTGCTAAGAACTATTCCATTTATCACAGTTTTTTAGGTTTTGTAAAAAGTGATTTATCATAGATTTTCTGAGTTTTAAATTCACTAAGCTGAGCAAGAAAAGGATAAAAAGACATAAGAATCACCAAAATGAGAGGCAGCACAGTCTTGTAGAAGCACATTGTTAGCTATGCTTCCTAGTACATATTTATTCTAAATGTATTTTAATTTATTGTAACATGGTTTGCAACAAGCATTTAATAATTGTATTCTGTTATTCTGGCAGTTCTAATACCTGCAGCAGTTTACCACTTTTTAGCTGAAATTATGCTGGATTTCTATAAAAAACTTTCGTATGACTTCATGAAAACAGAATTTTTGTTAAATATTTTGGCCTGTCTCCCTACAAGCATCCCCTGCAAACATCACATCTCCATCCTCTGTTGGCCTCTTCATTCCCTCAACACATAACAACCTAGGACACCTTTCGTGGACATCCGAGGATGCATTTTATCTGCAGGGGGAAAACAATCCTGAACTCTTATGTGTGTGTGTGTGTGTGTGTGGGGGCATCCCCTTCAAATTTATATTAACCAATTCTGAGTAACACAACAGTGTTCAAACATGCAAACTTTACTGTCAGTGAAAGTAGTTTCAGCTAACATACTTTGATTGCTTTATATAAACTACATTTGACAAATCACTAGGAATTTAGTAGGATGGTAAGAGTTGGTGATCATAAACATAACTTCACAAGAGTTATGACATTTTTCCTGATGCTCCCAATACCCTGCCAACTGTCTGGACAGCAGACTGTAACTGCCACTATAGTAAACAAGGTGGGTGGTTGCTAATGCTCACCAAAGAAGCTTAGTTAATCTGCCATGTGCTCTCCAGCAGTTCCTAATGAAGCAGCTGCACTTCCAGGCCTTTAATAAGACAACATTCCTGCTGCAGGAATCCTCCAACCCCTCTACTAGGCTGGAGTGAGCATGCATTAGCTGTTCATTCCCAAGTGTTACATGCCAGCTCTTCCAGAGCCTATGCCATTAGTAAAACTGGGGTGTTCTGCCTCATAGTCATGGCCCAAACCTCTATACCAGCGATCCAGAATTTATGTCAGCAGTATTTAACTGTAGTACAATTTACAAATACTAACAGTCTCCAGAATCTATTTATTCAGACAAGCGATTATGAAATTTTATTTTGAAAACCACACACATTTACACAAACACACACACATACACACACACACACACACACACACACACACACGGAAAACCAACTGAAGGAGCAGAGCATTACTTACAGCTTAAAAGCTCTTTCACACTCTTCTTTCTCATGTATTAAGAAGTTGTTTTCTTCTTCCTGTCTTTTCATTTGTTCCACTAGTTTTTCCCTTATGTTTTCTTCATGTTTTTTCTTCATCCACATCTTGAAAGCCTCACTTGGATCTCGGACATTCTGATCCTACCAAAAAAAGTTGTACCTGTAATAATACATTGACTGTATTTGGCTGCTACAGAGATTATATACCTACGCCTCCTTGGGAAGTATTTAGACACACTTCTTTTTCTGACAAAAAAATAAAAAAGGGAAGTAAAATAACAAGCCTGCTGTAAACTAGATCTTTGAGAGCACTCCATTCAATGGAAAAAAGCAAAACATTCATCTTCTCTAAGTTGCAATAATGGTACATTTTTCACAGCCATTACTGTCTGGGAACACCTCCCAGCAGCTGATACTTATACTGTTGCATAAAAGATTACGGAAAACCAATCAGTTCTATCCTATTCAAGGCTCAAATGAAGACACAAGAAAGAGGCTTTGAGATGAAAAAGAGACACCCAAGTGCATGACTTGCAGATAATACATGGTTTTATAGGGTACTATGACGTGTACGTGTTTTTCAGATACCGGTAGCCTTATAGGTTCATAGAATGATACTAGGCTATTGGCCCGGAGGCCCTTATAAGCCTAGTCAAGAATTTCACTCACGTTCCTTCAAAGTCAGCACCTGTTTCCCCTGTCTAGCAGAGACACAGGTGGGATCCCAGGGGCATATTTTCTATTTCCCATCCAGTTGTCCAGATTCATCTTAAAGAGGACTAGAGAGGTACTCTACTTGACATGGAGATGGAGTCAATTCCACAGATGGAGGAGTCTTTGGGACACAAATCTATCCTGCCAACAAGTTCTATTAATGTCACAGATCAGGTTAAGGCCTTGTGTGCAGATTGCATGAGTGGAGTTTGACTTACGGATATGCAGCAACATCATCAAGGCTGGGTCTGAGATGGCCTTCTATGCCAGACACAGGTCACCTCTGAGCAGTCTGTATGAGACTGAGTAGAGGGACAGGGCTTTTAGCCTATCTGTATAGGATAGGTGTTTGAGACCCTGGATTTTCCTGGTCAGGAACCTCTGAGGTCTCTCCAGCTGCTGCATGTACTTGGCAAGGTACATATCGAAGGGGGCATTGTACTTGATAATGGGTCTGATAAGGGAGGAGTACAGGGATGTGATAACTTCCTTGTTTCTGGATGAAATATCCTTATTTATTCTGTGAGCCATGTAGAAAGCCTTCCATACAATGGAGGCAATGTGGTGGTCAAAAGTCAGGTTGCTATCAACCTGGGTGCCCAAGTCCCTCACGAGTGATTGCGTGCTTAGTACGTTGTTATTACTGTGATAATTAGTGGGGATGCCATTTTCTCCAAAGGGGATAATGATGCATTTCCTGGCATTCAGTTTGAGGCCAAGCTTCTGGCACCATTCATTAATTTGGGTAAGGCCCTCTAGGAGGATGTTCACATCATTAGTGGAATTTAAGACAGCGCCCAGCTTGCAGTCATCTGCAAACTCAGTCAACCACAGACCACCAGTTTTGGCTTGCACCTCAGAAAAGTATATTCCAAACAGTAGAAGCCCCAAGACGGGTCCTTGGGGTGCATCGCTCGTTATGGGTCTGCTACTAGAGGTGGCTTCTCCTATTTTGACTGAGTGGGTTCTATCAGTGAGTCAGTTAGCTACTCATCTGGTAACATACGGGTTGATACCGTTTTCTGATATTTTATTTTCAGAGTATACTTTGTGTATGTACTTTTCCAGACTGTACTTTGTCCATATAGTTTTACTAGCCTGGCTCCAGCTCATAGTTTTAATGGTGGGAGCAGTTAAATTACATCCACTGGTCTTAATTTCCCAGAACTGTTTGATTGCTTTGTTCCATATCAATAGTCAAACACACTGCACTTCTCAGCTTCCCTGCAAAGCCATTCCACTACAGTGCACAAGCAATGGCTAATTTAGCAACCTGCCATGACTTTACTGCTGCTATTCTAACCTTACACTTACTACTTTAAGCAGAAGCAGCATGAAATTCAACAGGAGCTAAGTTAAACGTTTCCCCTGCTAGTGATACTGTACCGCACATTATTAAATTGTCATCCTTCTTGGGACTTTGCCATTGTTTGCTGTTAACTATTAATTTTGATGATTTGGGGTGCTACACTTTGTTATTCACAAATTTTCCAGTGAATTAGGACTCATGTCAGAATTGTAGTTAAGTCATCAAGCACCCTGTGCAATCTCTGGACTGGCACTCTTTCAATACAGAAAAATGTCTTCCCATAGATGAAGGCCAAAAAAGATCTTCCCAAAGATTTGGGTCAAAAAAAGTCTTCCAAAAGTTAAGGGTCAAAAACAAACTCAGCTCTGAATTGTAGCAAACAGAACATGCAAACACCTTCTTATGATTTCTAAAAAAAGCACTGGCATTAAATCAAGCTGCAATATATCCCGTGGCTTCTTAAACAAATGCTGACACATTATTTGGGTCCCATTGGCAGCTGACGATCGTGCCCCTTAACAGCTTGCACTCAGGACAGCTATCCCCTTCACCTGCTCTAGTTACAGCTCTAACATCTGTTCTAATTACTAGCTCATGGTTTAGTTCAGGTAATGCAGTATGACTAGCTGAGTTACTTGTTCCTGGCTTGGCTCGGTTCTTGAATCTGCTGTCATCAGGAGTTGCCTGTTTTGCTTGAGATTTCTGCCATTGTTTGCTCATGGCCTTTACCTTATATATTGAGTCTCTTCAGAAGTTGCAATGTAATCTTTTTCATCAATTTGCCCTCAAAAAAATTATTCCATCTCCTCCAACAGCTGGTCCAGGACCTATTTCATGTAAAACGGCAACTGAACGGCTTGAAGTCCACTTAATCCACCACAACAGATTATATGATAAACCAAAACAAGATTTAATGCAAGCGCTTTTGCTGGAAAAATGTTCCAGCTTCTTCAGACTACAAACAGTAAAATACTTAGAAAAAACACCTTTTAAAACAATTCAATAAATGAACTGCCAATAGAGTTTGTTACCCCTCCTGATGTCATACACAAGCATTTAAGAATTAAAGCTACAGGGGGTTACTCAAACTTAAAACACACCAGGATGCTTAAGCAACCTCACAGCACCATCATTAAAGAAAATAAAGAATTTTTTAAAAATAATTTTTTTAAAAATAAAAATAATAACGACAATACTGAACTTGTGTACTATAAATAACACCTTAAAATGATATCCTTTACATGGTCGAGATACAGCTATGTTAAGTCGCTCACAGATCTAATATACTATATTTTTATGAAGTAAACTATGATATGTGAGGCCAAAAAATTCTTTATTTTTCTAGCGAAAGCGCTTACATTAAATCTTGTTTTGGTTTATCATATAATCTGTTGTGGTGGATTAAGTGGACTTTAAGCCGTTCAGTTGCCATTTTACCCAGTTTGTTCTTTGCTGTTAGTTTTCTGTGTCTGTTATGGCGAGTGGCTTGGGTTCACCCTCACAACTTCTCTTTACTCAAGAGAATGGAAGTAACAAAATACCTTCGGGCTCCCTGGAAGTGAATGCTGCAGGTAACCTCACCATTTTGGTGGAGCAATTGTTAAAGAATGTAGACACCTTGTCACAATGTTTGGATGCTAATACAGGGCAGTTGGCCCTTGCAGGTGTGGGTGCACTTTGTAGCCAACAATTTGAACAGCCTCAACCTCCTCATTTCAATCTCATGGATGGCAACAGAGCAACTTTGGTTCTTCAAAACCACCCACAAGGAGTGAGCGAAGATGGCCGAACGAGGTCAACTATTCATGGGAAACTTAATCCGCATGGCAGTACTAGAATGGGTGAAGTGCAGAGAGTTAGTGATGTCCCAACAAATGAGGTATTTCTGAGACAAACTTCTTTTTTTAATACTAATGTTGTCAATGATGGGGCTAGCAATAACAATAATAACAGTAATATAAGCTCCATGGTGGGGTTATTAAATGAATTTGACCAAAAATTATATAAATGTAGGAAACTTCAATTGGACTATACAACTATATATTTACTACTGTATAACTTTTTCAATATAAATAATCTGTGTGTTTATTCTTGTAAAAACTGAAGTTATCATGTTGGAGCTTTTCTCCCCGGGCCTCCACTGAAAATGGACATGTATCCAGTTGGACTATCCCGGTAAACAAATGTAAAATAAATAAAATAAATAAAGAATGCATCAATAAAAAAATTATTCCAAAAGGATTGCGGCAGTGGCAATACCCGGTTGGGTTAGTAAATGGCTCACCGTTCCATTTGGAGCTTAAAGCCCTATTTGACAAACATGGTCTGGAATTCCTTAGTATTTTAATCAAGAACTATGTGGAACAGATTGCTATGCTTAGAAATGATTTAATAACACTAGAACAAAATATTGTTGCTGCAGATGAATATGATAGATACAGATTTGAATATGCACGCATATTCAGCAGCATTGAAGCTAGTATTTGTAAGAATGTTGAAACTAAAAAGAAGAAAATAATTAGAGACATGAATGAGTATTTAAAAGGTTCTGCCTATCCAGCCCCTCCATCTAGCACTAACACCAGTCTCAATGGGTTGGTTTGAGTCATATTGGGCAGACTAATGTTGATGAAAGTAATCATAACAAGTCCATAAATGGTACGGTCAATGATGGTAGCCCATGAGTTCACCGTAGTGAATGGATAAGGAATAATCAGCAACGACAGGTGCCTCAGTATGTTGACTAAACGGAAGGCACTACTCCTGCTGGTCATAGTAATAACTCTAATCACAATAATAACCCTAATCAGGGTTTTCAGTCGAACAATGAAGTGCAACAACAACAATTTTCAAACTGGCACACCAACAACAGGAGGCAGGGCCAGAACAGGAGGTGGCAGAATCGGAGGAGGAGATAAGAGGGATTTTGCCACATGTCCTGGTAAGCACCAAGGAGGACTTTAAAATTTTCAACTTTAGTTCACTCTGGGTGGATAAGAATATGGTCAACTTCTTTTCTAAAGGCCTGACTTTTGTTCCTGACAAAAGGGCCAATTTGATCAAAACCATCATAGACCTTAAACTTTTCGTTCACAATCTCAGTCTTTCACACCTTATGGGTTCCAATGCCACACTGACTAATAACTTAAAGGTTTCCAGCCTGTTTAACCCACAGCTGCAAGACACTCTAGCTTTGTTTGAAAAAGCTTGTGAAATTGATTTCAGAAGGTTGCTGGTGAACAATACATGGTATGCCAATAAGTGTAAGAACATCGACAGTGAGGAACTGGCATTTATTGATTTGTTAAATACATGTAAAGTGCGAGTTATGAAACCCAATAAGGGTGGTGGTTTAATATTCATGGATCAGCATGATTATGTAAGCAGAATGCAAGTTGTCTTAGACAGTATAGTGTATGAACAGATTAGTCTTAACCAAGTGAATGGAGCCTACAGGTCAATCAATAACACCCTTAATGATTTATTTTTAGAAGGGAGTATTGATATTGATAGTCTACACTACTTAGCTATGCCAGCACCCATTATTCCAAAATTCTTTGGAACTCCAAAAATCCACAAAGACCTCACCAATTCACTTTTTAGACCTATAGTGGATGGTAGAGGGTCTATCACATAAGCATGTGTGAAATTTGTGGATGCTAAGTTAAAACCTATTGTTAGATCTGAGCCCCAAATATGCCATGATTCTTGGCATTTTCTTGAGAATATAAACAAGATAGTTTTTGATGGCAGTTTGTTATTTGTCACAGTGGATGTTAAAGATCTGTACACCGTTATTCCCCAAAAACTTGGTGTAGAATGTGTTAGAGAATTTCTCCATCTCAGGGGGCTTGACAACAAAGACATCAATATCATAGAGAGTTCATTAGAATTAGTTTTGAATAACAACTTTTTATTTTTTGAGAACCAGTTAGCCATGGGGGCCCCCTGTGGTAGTGGTTTTGCGAATAGTGTGATGGCTTACTGAGAAAGGGTATTCTTGTTTAACAATTTAAAATTTAGAAAACATGTAACTTGGTATACACATTACCAAGATGACATGTTCCTCATTTAGAAAGGTGAAGCAGTTTTAATTCAAGTATTTATAAATGAGATCACGAAGTTTACAAATTTTCTTGAATTCACCTACTAAATAGGTTATAATGAGATAGATTATCTCGACATCCACCTTTCCAAAGATACCCTGAATAACAGATTTAGGACCACTGTATTCCGTAAGCCTACCTATTCTAATGCATTCCTACATTTTTCAAGTTGCCACCCCTTCCATCAAAAGAAAGCAGTAGTCAAGGGGCAAGCAGTAAGGGCAGCAAGAATGGTTTCTAATTTTGATGATTTCATTAAGGAATGTGATTTGTTAAAATCTAAGTTTAACAAAAGGGGTTACCCTCAGGCATTCACTGAACTCATTTTCAATGAAGTTATTAACAAAAGACGCACAGGCCACTTTTCCCCTTTGGTTTCAAAAGGTTATGATGCCCGTTTTGATGAGCCACAATTGGAGATGGAGATTAATTCTTCCCAAGTTCCCACTGATAGGCAGGTCATTAGATTATTGACAACCTTCTCTTTGGATTCTCATTTTTATCAAGGAAATCATAATTAAAAACTGGGGGTTTATTTTAGATGACCATGCCTTAAGAAGAACTTTTGGTCAAGTGCCCCAGTTTACTTATAGAAGAGGTTTAAACTTGAAAAATTTACTAGAGAATCCCAAAAAAATAGTGAAGGTACACACAGGCATGTTTAAATGTGTAGATGCCATCAATGTAACTATGTTAAAGTTACAAGAAAGATAATTATTAGAGATAAAGAATACATATTGGATGCTAAATTCAATTGTGATTCTCAAGGGGTGGTCTACGCAGCTGTCTGTGACCACTGTGAGGGTTTCTATATAGGGAAAACCGAAAGAAAAATTAAACAAAGAATCTATGAACATGTATATAGTATCAATAATTCTGTCATCACGAATGCCCTAGCTAAACATATCGTGGATTGCCCAACATATAGGTTTTTGTTTGTAGTGTTAGAAAAAATAGAAAGAAATTTAAGAAGGGGTCCCTGGGAGCTGGCATTAGAAGAAGCTGAACTTAGCCGGCAAATTCGGACAGGTTCACACACCCTACCGGGGTTAAATGAAGCACTGTCCATTAAATGCCTGCTTAAAAAGAAGGCTTTGGTTGGGTGAATAGTTAAGTGTTAGGAGAATAGGTGTACTTAAGGCATACACAATCCATCACGTAGGTTTGTAGTCTGTTAATATTACCTGCTTAGTCCACAGTATCAACAATGTGTAGTATCTCATACTTGCCTAAATATTGGTGATTTAAACTGTGTTGTAATGAGGTCTTTAAGTGGGTATGGTTTGTATACATTGACAAAGCCTTTGTTATTGTTCTAGTGGTTCTTCAAAAATTCTTTTAAAGACCAAGCTGTTGGTCTCACATATCATAGTTTACTTCATAAATATATAGTATATTAGATCTGTGAGCGACTTAACATAGGAGTATCTGGACCATGTAAAGGATATAATTTTAAGGTGTTATTTATAGTACACAAATTCAGTATTGTCGTTATTATTTTTATTTAAAAAAAAATTTTTTTTTTTTAAATTATTTATTTTCTTTAATGATAGTGCTGTGAGGTTGCTTAAGCATCCTAGTGTGTTTTAAGTTTGAGTAACCCCCTGTAGCTTTAATTCTTAAATGCTTGTGTATGACATCAGGAGGGGTAACAAACTCTATTGACAGTTCATTTTTTGAATTGTTTTAAAAGGTGTTTTTTCTAAGTATTTTACTGTTTGTAGTCTGAAGAAGCTGGAGCATTTTTCCAGTGAAAGCGCTTACATTATATCTTGTTTTGGTTTATCATATAATCTGTTGTGGCGGATTAAGTGGACTTTAAGACGTTCAGTTGCTGTTTTACCCAGTTTGTTCTTTGCTGTTAGTTACCTATTTCATGTAACCTAAGTTGACCATCTGAGAAAAGTATTGCATTTTGCTTTCTGTCAGTATGTTACTAATTTTTGTTATTCACTCAGACTCCATTTTTTTACTTTCAAAAGTAGCTGTGATAATACATTGACTGCATTTGGTGTTAAAGAGACCATATATCTGCACCTTCCTGGGAAAGATTTATTTAAACACACTTCTTTTTTGTCACAAAATAAAAAAGGAACTAAAATAACATGCCAGCAGGTTCAGGAAACTATTTCCTGTTTTAATTACAGTTTACAGTTTTACATACTTGACTTTTCATTTTAATTTATTTATTAACTAGTTTTCTGTAGGTTGTGATTCACTTGGCCAGCATTGCCTGGCCATTATTATTTGGCTCTTACTTTTGCATTGGTACTTACCTTGGTTGATATTATTTTACTGTTATTTATTCCACAAAATTTTTAATTTTATTATTATTTCAAAAAATCTCACTGATCTACTACCATAGCATTTTACTTAGACCATCGAGTGTACAAATTATTTACTTATTTTCTCATCAGCTTTCATTGATATGTAAGTAATATTTTTTATTCCATTTGTTTTTGTTTAACTCAAATTGATCGGGTGAACTTTTCCTAGTTTTTATTTTCAGTACTACTTTACATGGTTCAAAGTTACGGGTATTAGACTGAGTTATGACAGGACATACTTCCTCAGTAAGTTTATATCATTTGAAGGATGCACAAAATACAGAAGCATAGAGGACAGCTGTCAATTCCACTGATTTGTTGGTGCTCATCAATCAAGTAGTGCAAGAACATTCCTTCAAGAGTTTATGGATTTCTTAATTTCTTTGGTGTTATGGATCCCCAGATTGGTTGGGACTGGGTGACATTAACATATAAGTGGATTATGAAGAAATCCAGGTTGCTCAGATTATTTCTGCTACCCACCAACACTGACACACTTCTGCCTTGGTTTTATGGCTTGGTGTAAAGACAGGTGACTTGGTGGTGGAGTAAGTCACTTGGTCAGACAACTGCCTCATTCATTCTGTGGTTGAACAAGCAGCCCCTGGATCTGAGGTTGGTGCAGGACAGGATTTTTTGTCTGATCACCCCATAGCTATTTTCTCTAGTCTTGCTCCAGCTATACCAGTATGGCAGTGCAGCACCTAGAAGTTCAAGGATGCTGAGGTTTATGATCAAGCCCTGACTGCCTAAGTGCATCTATTTGCCCCATATTAAGTACAGCTGACTCATCCTGTGGAATGTGAGTCATGGTAGGATTTTTGAGTTCTGTGAATGCAGGAGGACAGGACAAAGGCTTCAGCACAGATAGCAATGCACTGGTCTGTTTGAGGACAAGATCCTACTGAATGAAGATTGCTCCACATATCAAATAGAAATCTCACAGACAAAATATTCATATTTGTTCCCTAATATCTCTGAAGCAGCAGCTAGCTGACTGGATATATTTTTCCAGCAGGGTCAGGGAGGCTGTGCAGCTCAGGCTGCCTTGCCACTCAGAAAGTCTTATCTATGAGGAATGTGAAACGGTCATAAATTTTTCTAGTGCTAAGCTTGCCTTGACCAGATGAAGTGTTCTGGACATTGAATCCACAAGCATATATTATTACTACTGCCCTGGCCAGCATGTGCCACCTTGGATAGGAAGCCATTTTACTACCCCTGTTGACAATGACTTTGTTTTTCTTATTTCCAGGATGGGTCAGATCACCTGTACACCTAACCCATGCCCCACCAGACTGGAATTTCCTATTTCAAGGTATTAAGACATACTTTTTATCTTTTTCTCTGTCATGGCTGTTTTTTTTTCCAAGTGTTCTTAAAGATGCATTAGTTACCACCATTCTTAAGAAGTTAGGACTATATTCAGATGATCAAGATAATTATCACTTAATCTTGAACCTCCCATTCATCAGTAGAGTTGTTGAGAAGGTGACATATGTGCAATTGGATTCTTACTTTACACATAAACAATACTTAAAATACATTTCAATCTGGCTTTTGGCCAAGCCACAGAACTAAGGTAGCCATCATTAGAGTTCTTAATGATCTGGTGGCAAGGACTTGTCAGTTTTACTCAGTCATGGTCCTGTTTAATCTCTTATCATCCTTCCACATGGAAGACCACATGAGCCTTTTGGACTGGTTGCAGTCTTACTGTGCCCTCTCAGGTGTGGTCCTGGATTGGTTTGCTTCCTACATGTCTGGCTGATTAAAGATGTCAGTTTCTTGTGCACACTCTTCTTTATCATACCTTCTTACCTGTAGCATCCCACAGGGGTCCATTTTGGGCCCACTGTTGTTCTCTGTGTAGATTTGCAGTATCACTGTTTTGCTGAGGACATGCAGCTATACATCTGTTCTCAACAGGATTCTGTGGTTTTGCATGCTTTGGTCTCCCGCTATTTGGAGTACTACAGTTTCTTCTACTTGGGCTACCTCACTACGAAAATGATTGCCTGTAGTTGCCATAGAACTCCACAGATTGGCTACCTGTGTGGATCTCTGGATACCTATGTATCATGCTGGTTCAACGCAGTCTGCTCTAATTTTCATGTAGATTAACTATAGCTGCAAGACTATGGTCATGAGCTGTATGCCTGTGAATGTTTTCTATGTCATTTTCAGAAACTGCTGGAGTGGTACTGACTTGTACATGCCATATGCTTTGCTACTAAGGCGATTATTGAAGGTTCTGAAGATATGGTTGGAGTCATCTGGGAACTGC
Source organism: Protopterus annectens (assembly GCF_019279795.1). Classification (NCBI taxonomy): domain Eukaryota; kingdom Metazoa; phylum Chordata; order Ceratodontiformes; family Protopteridae; genus Protopterus; species Protopterus annectens. The sequence continues at coordinate 379,082,482 of NC_056735.1, forward strand.
TCCTTTGCCTATCAAGGTCCAAACCTTTGGAACTTATTATCAAAGAGGCTGGCTGAGGGAGTCTCCAAGGCTAAGCAGCTTTAAAAGGTCCCTGAAAGCTTATCGCTTTGACTTGGCATTTAACATCTGATGCAAGTCAATACTGCCTCAAGACTATTTTATTGTTTTCAATTAATGTTGCTTATTTTTACATTTTATTTTTAAGTCATTTTCTGTTATTTGTTCATTTATTACTTAGTTTAGTATTCTGTCCTAAACACTTTAATAAGCCTAAATCTGAAGTAGCCAAGAATGAAAAGGTAGAATTTTGTTAGTATGTGTACCAACCAAATATTTTTTTGTATTCTTTGCCCCTACTGTCTACTGATTATCATCCTCCTCTCAGCCAAATGACCCATTTATTTCTTCATTATCATTAATCAAGATCTGTAAGGAACCTGAGCTCTTCTAGAGCCCAGAAGGCCCCCTTTGCTATGATATTATTGAAACGGTGGATAAAAAAACAACAGAATTATAAGATTCCTAAATAATTAGCTTCACTTACTCTAACAGATGCTGTCAGTGTGTTATTATGAGCTGGAGAAATGCAGACTAAATCTAGAATGGCAGCAGATAAGGACACATCTGCATTTCACATTGCAGAGATCTCAGGACAAGAACTGACAAAATATCACATGAGCATGGGAATTAGGGCAAAATAGCTTCTGCATTTGTTGTCGATGTGACTGGCGAAGAGGTCGCAGGAAGGCTGGCCCCATTTGAGGAAGATTCTGTCCGCAATCTCTTGTTTGAGGGACCATTCGTGGGGCAACAAAATTGCTTTGCTCAGTCTGTCCGCTATTACGTTGGATTTGCCTGGGATGTACATTGCCAACAGAAAGCGCTGGAACGACAGTACCCACTGCCATACTCTGAGGGCTTCTTGGCAAAGGGGATAAGACTTGGTCCAGCCTTGCTTGTTCAGATACCAGACCACTGACATGCTGTCTGTCTGTATTGCAATTGCCCCTAGAGGAAGAGAGTCCTGAAAGTATTGCAACGCTAGAAGTACTGCTCTCATCTCCAGGACCTTGACATGCAAATGTGATTCTTGATCTGCCCATGTGCCTTGGGCAGTCTTTCCCTGAAATAGCCCCCCCCCACCCTATCAGGGAAGCATCCGTGGTCACAGTGGCAACAGGAGGGGAAGCATGAAAGGACGTCCTATTGTGACATGAAGAGACGTCAACCACCACTGAAGATCCTTCTTGCAGGAATTTGTTATCAGGATCATGTGACTCATTGGAAGTTCATGGTAAGACCATTGCGTGAATAGAAGCCATTGAAGGATTCTCATATGCATCCTCACTAAGGGGATTGCTAGAATAGCTGCCGCCATCAATCCTAGAACTTTCAATACCTCTGTTGCTGGTGCTCTGTTCTTTGATATTAGGGACATGATGTGTTGGCGAAGAATAGAGATTCTTTCTTGCGGAAGGCAGAGAGTGGTGGTTGATGTGTCTAGTTCTGTCCCTATAAAAATGATATGCTGCAATGGCAACAAGGCAGACTTTTCAAAGTTGACTGTAATGCCTAGCTGATCGCAGAGTGTCAGAGTAGCCTCTCTCACTTGAAGAAGTTGATGCCTGGTGGTGGAGGTAAGGAGCCAATCGTCTAGATACGGAAACACCTGGAATCCTAGATGCCACAGGTGAACCGTGACTATTGCCATGCACTTGGTGAACACTCTGGGGGCTGTAGTGAGACCAAAGGGCAGAGCTCGGAATTGATAATGATTGGGTCCCAGCTGGAAACGCAGGTGATCTCTGGATGGTCTGGCCATCTTTATGTGGTAGTATGCATCCTTGAGATTGATCGAGCACATCCAATTGTCCTTCCCCAACAAGGGGAATATGGACTGTAGCGACCATTCAGAACTTCTCTTTTCTCACAAATTGGTTAAGTCTGCTGAGATCCAAAATGGGTCTCCAGTCCCATTTTCTTTGGAACCAAAAAGAACCTTGAGTAAGTTCCAAATCCTGTCTGGTCTGCTGGGACTGGTTGGATGATTCATTTTTCTAGCAATCAGCGTACCTCTATTGCTGCTTGTCCCAAATGACTGGGTGGAACATCTGGGATTTCTTTGATGGGAAGAGGCTGGGTGGAGAATGGTATGAAATACCCTCTGGAAATGATACTTTATACCCAACTGTCATTTGTTATATTTAGCCAGGCTTTGGGGTACAAAGATAAGCGACCCCCGACTGCCTCCAGAGTAGGACAGCCAGGCCTCCCTTCAGAAGCGCTGGTAGGATTGACCACAGAAGTTATCTCTGTCACGCTGGTGTTGCAGACCCCCTCTGCCATGAGGGCGGCATCTTCCATTGAAACCCCCTCCTCTGCCTCTGGAGGGTGCTCTCCATGTGTGTCTTGAAAAGCTCCTTGGGCTTTCTGGAACCACATCTTTCCTCCCCTCTGACCTTTGGGAAAGGGTCAAGTGGGGGTGGAAAAATGGACGCCGATGGCAGACAGAGTCTTTCCTTCTTGCTCACACCTGGTTAACGTCTCCTTCACCTTTGTCCCAAACAAGGATGAGCCATCAAATGGGGTATTATAAAAAGAAGACTTGAAGGGTTCTGCAAAGGAACAGAGTCGCATCCAGGCATGCCTACAGAGAGTGATTCCTGTACCTGTGGCTCTACTCAAACCATCAGCTGCGTATGATATGAGACGCATGGACGAGTTGACTATCGAATTGAGGGTGGAGACCTGAATGGCAATCTTATCGGATACACTCAAAGCTACAGCACCCTGAAGAGTAACTCCCAAATCCTTAAGGAGATCTCTCTGCAGTCTGGTAAAATGTGTCAAGTAGTTCAGTGATCTGAGTGAGAAAGTCACTGAACTGAACATGCATTTCCCATATCTATCCATGATCCTAGATACTCTATTAGGAGGATGGATAGATGAGGAAGTCTCAGACATTTCTTTTTGGTGGCTGCCGCCATCACCATGGCATCAACAGGACTCCCTTGGTCAAAAAGGACTTATCCACAGGGGCAGAAATAAACTTATTAGGCCTCCAAGGAACAGGTTCCATAGATTCTGGAGACTCCCATGCCCTACGAGAGACCAGATCCATAAGCTCATCGTAGGGCGGAGATACCCAAAAGGTGGAAGGTTGAGACCCAAATGCCTTCAGGAGAACTGACTCATCCTCAGTAGGGCTCTTGGACTGCCAATCACCCCTCTGCCTAAGGATGTCAAGAATCTCTGCAAAGGAGATGTCCTCAGAGGGGGATCTGCGAGACCCTTCTAATTCTTCCAGGTCGGTGTCCGATGTGATAGACTCCTGGGGGGAGTCCAAATGCCTCCTCTTGCATAATCTCTTCCTGGGAACCTCTTCAGGGGAACTTCTGGAGAGGTCTCAGAAGAGCAGGGAGTGCCCTGTGGGGATACCTGAGGCTCTGGGTCTCTACGCTTGGGAGGACCGGTGGAAACAGAAACAGACACAGGCACTTTAGGGGAAGAAAAGGCCAGACCTTGAGATGACAAAGAAAAAACCTCTGGTATTCCACCACAGCAAAAATCCACCACGATAGAGTCCTGTGTCAAACAGCAAGCAGATTTAATGGAAAAAAGTAAAAACAGCATTAAAATTCCATAGTGATAAAACGATAAGCACTTTCGGCTATTTAGCCTTCTTCAGATCATTATCGTTTGGTAGCAATGCTTAATATTTATACTAAAAACTAACCAATAAGGTTTAAAATCAATTGATTTCTAAACCAATCATGTCAATTCATTCTTAGTCTTTATTAGAATATCCAGTAATCTTTCTTTGCTCTACTAAGTAGCCAATAGCTATGATTTAAAATTGGCACCAAAAATATGCTAATATACTTTGTTGGCCCATCCTACTTCAGCTATATGCTAATATGCACATATTAGACCTTGAGATGAGGAAGTCTTAGGAGACAACACTCGCCTCATGGAATCAAAAGCATCTCGGCTCCGATGAGAAGGAGTCGATGGCTACGATGGAGCCGAGATCTCCTCCTGCACTGAAGCCATGGGCTCCGAGCCCAAGGTAGGAGCCGAGCTCACCCGAGCTGAAGCCCCGAGAGGAAGAGTTGGCACCAAGTCGGTGAGGCTATCCTCCCTGGACCCGACCGGAGAGTGTCAGTTCCTAGAGTCCCCAGTCAGCACCGAGAACATCCGAGCAGTTTGAGCCGATGACACTGGAGCAGGTGTCGGCTCCAAGGGATCCACAATCATCAGGACAGCCTCCTCTGGCTCCGAAGGTCCGATATGGCTTGGAGGGGGAGCAGACAATTCAAGGGTAATGGTCTTCGGCTCCGACAGTTGTGTCTGAGCCGACAGCAATTTAACTAGGCCTGGTGCCTTCAAGAGTTTCTGAACCAGCCGGTCCATATCCAGATCAGATAAGCTGACAGAGGACCTGGAAGAGTGGACAGATGGAGCCGATTGAAGCAATATGGAAGGAGGTTTTATGGTAACCGGTTCCAAGGCTGTGTCCCGGTTCCGAAATTAGCAGACTGTCGGCTCCAAGGGCAGTGGAGCCGAAGTCACCACAATTTCTGACCTCTTTCCTTTCTTGGATCTAGAATCAGTGGAAGACTTAGAAGATTTGGATGATTTACTGGCTCCATCCTGGTCAGACAATGCCTCAGAAAAAGGGGTGTTTAATGATACCCCTATCAATCAATTTCCTCTTCCTTTCAGCTAACACTCTTGTGGAAAAGGAATGACATATGCTGCAAGACTCTTGCAAATGTACCTCACCCAAGCAGTAAACACACTGCACATGGGAATCTCTGACTGGCATTTTCTGTCCTCAGTCTGGGCACTTTTTAAACCCAGACTTTGGATGCTTGTTCTTATCTTCAGACATTATACAACTCAAGCACCCTGATTAACTAAGAGCTGTTTTAAACTAAGTAACTCACACAAACATACACACAGCCCAAAAAGGGACACTAACAACTAATAACTACATATGGTAATTAGAGATCCAAAACGACAGTCCCAAAGGGGATCACTGACAAATTACTAATCCTAAGTCCAAAAGGCCGAAGGCAGATAGAAATACTGAGGAAAGGGGTAAAAACACAGAAAAAAGTACTATTTACTAACTAGTATATCTGCTACTATGAACAGAACAAAAGTATATAAAAAAAAGTGAAAATATAACTTGCTGAAAGTTGAAAAACTCCCAATAAAGTCTTGAGCCAAGTTGGAAATCAAGAGATCCATGCCGCGGCAAACTAGATCTGAGGTAATTCCAGCAGTGCATCATGAGATAAGGGGTGGGGTCTCGAGCTGTTGGAGAACTTTGAGCTTGCTAGTCAGCATGTCGGAGCTGAGGATCAGCTCCGAACCCATCAGTGATAAAAGAACGGTGAGATTGAACAACTTCACATCAGATATTACATACTTACAAAATATATTAATCATATTGAGAGGAACAGAGTTGAAATTTCATGATCAAAACATGTAAAGTGAAGGAATGCAGTGGAATTAAGGTGTTGGTTAAAATGAATAATACAAAGTTTTGGACAGTGTAACTGTGGAGCTATCAATGTCTCAAAATTGTGATTTATAGGTAAATAATGTGTAATATGTATAGTTAAAGAAAAAGGAAAGTGTGACTTTTTGAAAACAGAGTTATATTTAATGCTTCATGTTGGGTGGGAGACTTCAAATGTCACCTAGAAGAATGGAAAATAAATAAAGAGGATTTAATTTTTATGTGCCTGGGAAAATGCTTAGAAATTTAGAATTATCTGAGGTTAGTGTGAGCAGTTATACATACAGGGGGAAGAAATTATTATTTTAATGATAAAGGTTTTTGAGGGATATAAGACAGTAGTGTTGGACAGTTTGAATTTATCGCTAAACATAAAGTTTTCTTTTCACATTAACTAATTCATTGGGGTGTTTAATTCTGCACATTGAAAACTCTAATAAAAAGTTAATAAAATCAGCATTTTTGCAGACAAGCAAGCGCCTTGCACCCCCAAACCCCATAAAGCTCTAATTTAGCTTGTAGTACTGCATAACACTAAGAGTGAGGAGAGCCATTTTTACCTCTATTGTTACAAGGTCTCACTCTACTCAATATGTAGTTTTTGACAAAGCATAGGAAATGATGAAAAAAGATTCATGATTCCTGTTTAATCAAAACACTATTTGACAAACTACAGGACTTTCAGATCATAAAATTTTATTGTTAATGAGCTGAGAATAAAAACAAAATAGAAATTACAAGAATAATACCCTGAGAATAGGTCTTGACGTTTTGGAAGTGGGTGAAGTTAAAGAAAGGTGAAAGAACAATTATAGAAAAGGCTACATGGAAATTATTTTTTTGTTAAATAAACCTTTGTCTTACTGCTGGGAAGCATTTCTAAAAATAAATTAATATTAGAATACAGACTACAGAGAAAAGTGAAGTCTGAACAGTTAAAATAAGTGTAACAATGTTGCAAGATAATTTCATTTCTTTAATAAAACGCTTAAATCTTTGGAAGATAGAAAAATATACAAGTAAAGCAATAAAAGAATATCAGAGTAATGAAAAAAATATATGTATTAAAAGGAAGAAAGAAGTAGCATAGTTAATGGGAAGAATCGCAAAGAAAAAGATTATATGGAAAATCTTAAGAATGAAGATTGTACTGAAATATTTTCCATAAGATGTGGTTAGCGACAAGTAGAAAGTATTTCAACCAGTAATATGATGGAAAGAATATAGCTCAAGAAACTGAGTAGAAATTAGGTAAAAAAAAGTAAAGAAGTTAATTTAAATGACAGATTTAATGTAAAGCAGATTAGTCTGGCTTTGAAAAATGTGAAGAAAGAGGGTCATCTGGATTGAATGAGGTAATGCATGATCTTTTTTTTTTTTTTTTTTACATACTTGGATAAACAGCAGTTAGCGTAAGCAGTAAAATTGTCAAATGAGTGATATACAGATGGTCAGAGTAGGAATATTTTGTAGGTAGTATGGTCTAATTTGGGTAGAAAAGAAGTGAAAGAACTCTAAATACAAACTGGAAACATTTAGCTATGATGAACATATATTATATGCCATCTTCTAATATTTCACAGGTAAAATTATAGAAAATGTTACACAAGATAACTGTACCAGAAGTTTATGTTGCAGCAAAAGGACAAAATGTTGTTTATTAATACTATCAAGAGGAACTGATAATCAGCTTGGGGAAGGTGACTTGCCAATGAGATTAATAAAACATTCAATAATGCACAGTATTAAAATAATGGATATATGTTGTGACGCCCCACCACTGGACAAGTAATCAAGGAGTCTCAATCCTCACCAGTGGCAACAATGGGGAACGTACACTGGGAGGATGACAAGTACACACACACAGTATTTCCGGATACAGCTCTCTGCATCAACTGCAATTTCCATTAAGAGCACACAGAGACCACAGTCAGTCTGGGGCTGGTTTCTCCCTCCTTCTCCAGATCCCCAATAAGACTGCCCACTGGCAAAGCTATAAAGTTGAGATTTCAGCTGAGTGGCCAAAGCACCCTCTCTGTCCAACCAGTGCTTTGTGCCCCTTCCCAAGCACCTAACACACGCACACACACCTGGGAAAGGCTGGCACAGGTTTACTAGCTATTTCCCCCTTTGCCTATAAGGTAGTTATCACTGCCACCAGCCAACTCCTTATCAGCTACTTTAAGGCCCTTAACAAAGGGTGTACAATCTTACTGTGCAATATTAATATTAATACAAATGGTAGTTTGACCAAGAGCAAGGCTAATAGGAGTGGCCCACACAGTGTCACCAAATAAATATGCAAGTACTCTCAAAACTTTAATATCTCTAGACAGATCAGCCAAAATGAAATATTTAAATGTATTTAATAATACATAATAAAAGAATAAGAAAATATTTAGAATATATTCACAGTGACATCAAAGTACAAAATCACAGGAAATATTTAAAACAACATTGCAGGACAGTCTTGAATAAATAGAGAAAAATATCTAAACTAAGTTTTGCTATATTCCTGATTATATCTAACAGAGCTAATTTGCCCTAAAAACTTACTTCAGAGCAAGGTAAGTGGTGAATATGTCAGGTCCAAGACAGAATACAGAATGCTCTGTCTCTCTCAGAGAGTTCACAAATTATTATCTCAAATATTACTGCTGGGATAGCTTGTAGAATTACATCATTTCTTGTTATCTGACTCTATACCAGGTGAAACCCCCACTGCTGGAATCTAGAATTATTTAGCATCTACCTGTGAAAATACATACATCTCAGATATTTGGCAGATGCTGGAAGTCATAAAACAATTGCATTCATTCACATTTCAAAACTAGAAATTAGTTTACTCCAAAGAGAATACAGGAAACTTCTCAGCACAGGCATTATGTCTCCACTGTAGCCTATAAAATAATTTAATTTCAGCTATTTTTCTGAAGTTAACCTCCTGTATTCCAGTTTCCACTGTTAAAATATATACAATTAAGCAGTTACAATAGTGCATGTACATTTCTGTTCTATTCCAGCACGGCACACTGTGGTTACATTTTAAGCATACGCACTTTATAAAATACCTTTTTAACACGTCTGTACAGACCAGTTTGATATATACATGTCATACAGTTCTAATACATTTGTAACACAAGCATCTTATATAGATCATGTTGATATTCACAAATGACATATAATTATTTACAGAATTCCAGATAGCTGTGCTGGCAGTATCTCCCTTTGTCACATATGTAACAAAGTGGACTTTAAACAACACTGAAGTGTTTAAGGAAAATATATATGGGGGTATATGTACAACACAATAATATAATAGAGTTTTGGGGAGACATCAGGCAAGAATACCTATTAAGCCCAGTTTTATTTGGATTACTTAGCAATTCCAAAAAGAACCGTAAAAGCTGAGCTATAAACTGAAGGAATGGAATGGCCTATGAGGAAGAAAGAAATATTCTCCTAAGAATGACATATGTAAATGTTATAATTTTGGTAGTTAATATGGGATGATTTATTAAAAGTATTGTTCAAGTGGTTAAAAAAGAATTAAAGTAGCTACTTTTGGATTTCAATAAAGAAAAATATAACAGGGTAGGGCAAGGTAAGCTAGGAAAATATTTCAAAAATACAGTATTGAAACTTTGGGTATTAAGTTTGAAGGGAGCTAGCTATTTATGCAAATGTAGGAAGAAATACTGAAGAGTCTGTTAAAAATAATTTTGCTATACAAAGCATAGAAACACACGTCTGTACAGACCAGTTTGATATAGACATGTCATACAGTTCTAATACATTTGTAACACAAGCATCTTACATACATCATGTTGACATTCACAAATGACATATAATTATTTACAGAATTCCAGAGAGCTATGCTGGCAGTATCTCCCTTTGTCACATATGTAACAAAGTGGACTTTAAAACAACACTGAAGTGTTTAAGGAAAAGATATACAGGGGTATATGTACAACACAATAATATAATAGAGTTTTGGGGAGACATCAGGCGAGAATACCTATTAAGCCCCATTTTATATGGATTACTTAGCAATTCCATAAAAAACTGTAAAAGGTGAGTTATAAACTGAAGGAATGGAATGGCCTATGATGAAAAAGAAAGATTCTCCTAAGAATGACATATGTAAATGTTATAATTTTGGTAGTTAATAAGGGATGATTTATTAAAAGTATTGCTCAAGTGGTTAAAAAGGAATTAAAGTGGTTATGTTTGGATTTCAATAAAGAAAAATATAACAGGGTAGGGGAAGGTAAGCTATGGAAATATTATTGCAGAAATGCAGTATTGAAACCTTGGGTATTAAGTTTGAAGGGAGCTAGCTATTTATGCAAATGTAGGAAGAAATACTGAAGAGACTGTTAAAGGACATTTTGCTACACAAAGCAAAGAAACTATCTTTTAGTAAAAAGGTTTGATTAAATGTCCATTGCTCAGCATTATATAATATTATGGAAGTATTCAATCAGTCCCTCCCAGAGGCTCTACAAATAGAATTAACAGGTTGGTGCCTAAACCTGTCTCCTACTTGGCCTGGTTTAAACTAATGGTTTGGGCACATGGAAGATGCCTTGAAGATTTGGGAGCTGAATGGCTGTTATATTTTCAGGAGGATGTAACTCATATAGCTTAGGTTATTAAAGCAGTGATCAAATGATGGACATCTCACATTTACAACCTGTCTGCATTTAAAAGTGACATTAGCTTGTCATATTATATTATTACCTTGTCACTTATCACTTGCAGTGATCTAAAAAAGACTGGTTGTTGGGTTATTCAAATCCTGAATTTCTGTTGTTATTTCTCCAATATCCCAACACAACTGTTTTTGTTTTATTTAAAGGTAGGCTTCTTTTCACTTTACATACAGGGCTTGCAAATTAAGAAACTGAATCATGAATGCAGTAACACTTAGTTCGATGACCATAATACTGAATATGAAGGTCAAGGCTTGTTTTGCTTAACATCAGCAAATAGGATCAAACATCTAAATAGGGTCTCCATCCACTCTTCTTCAAAAGCACCTGGTAATAAATTTTCTGTTGTTGTCCAGTAAATACCTGTGTTAGCAACAGCTACAACAGTTTAGATCACCCCACACCTACACACCCTTAACCTCTTACTGTACATTGATTGGTCACTTTTATGGCATTTGCGGTCAGCTATCCACAAACATAAGAGGAACCAACAAGTTGCTTCACTCTGAACTGCTCAGCAGGGCATTGAGCCCCAGTTCTGGACTAGAATTTGATATTATCAGTGCAGAGAAGTTGCATTGATTTAGCTTTCCCAACCAGGGGTTATGCTACTTAAATAGGTAAAACAACCCAGTTAGGTAATAGCATATAGTCTTAAACCTTTGACCAAAAGGTTATCCCTTACTTGGGGTATCCTTTTCTTTCTACTATGCCTTTAGCCTCAAGCTTACCCTGAAATTGTCCTCTTATTTAGCAATTCATATATTCGCTTAATTCTGAGAAACCACTAGTTAACATAAAAATGCATCTATATGGTTGTCTATTATACTTTTTCCTCTGCTCAGTAATTCATATAAAATTGGTCAGACATGTACCCAAACCATGTTGCTGTTACTTATTGTTTTGGCAAACCAACCCTGTAACACATCTTACACACTGTTCTTACCCTCATTAAGCTGACAATGAGATTGACACATTTATGACTATGTGCTTGTAACTTACAGCATCACTGAAGTAACAAGATATACTACACTGGGCCACCATCTATGGAACATATATTTATTGAGGTAATGCATCTTAAAAATGAATTTAGTCATCAGTAACTCTTTACTCCTTGGTGAAAATCTAGGGCTCATTTTATTAGTTATAATTTTATAATACTGTAACCCCCTCAATAGCTATAACAAATAGATGAATGTATTGCTGAAGCAGGTCATACATTAGTCCTTCTGATTGCTCAAAGCCTGCATAATAGCACTGCACAATTCCAGTCTTAGCTACATGATCTAAAAAAAGAAGTTATGTTTTTTACCACAATGTTCCATGGGTGTTGTGCATCTTGACCTTTATTCTCACTGATGGGTTGGATCCAATGTGTCGGATCCATCTCGGCCTTTCCAATAGCTCAAAGTCTTCAGTAAAGCTTGTGGGCCCCTTCCCTACTCAGAAAGGAGTTCCCCTACTGCCTCAGATCTTGTTTGTCCACCCAGATAGAAATTATTCTCTTCAAATACGAAAATTCCATAAACGATAATAGAACCTCTGAGGCTACTATAATAGAACCTCTGAGGCTATAGAGGTCCATGAAACTATAGTCCACTTAGTCTTCTAGGATGGGGATGGAGGGAGGGTTGTGAGAATAAAGGTTGAGATGGACAACACACATGGAACGTTATGGCAAGAACATAACTTCTTTATGTGTTGTCACTCTCACCTTTATTCTCACTGATGGGACCACGTCCCAAGCAATGTAATTCCTGGGTGGCTCATGAAAGAATATTCCTCAGAATCATAGAACCAGAGAAAGCCCTACTTCTGGAAGCAAAATCCACTTTGTAATGAGTAATAAAGGTATGAGGCTTAGCTCATGTTGCTGCAGCACAGATACTGTCCCAGGAAAGCCTTGCTTGAAAGGCTGCTGAAGTCGCGACTAATCTGGTGGAGTGTGCTTTAACAGGAAAGGGAAGAGGTTTGTTTTTGGAAAAGTAGATGTAAGATATACAAAGGGAGAGCCATCTAGACAATGTAACTTTTGAAACCGGTAGATCTTTCCTAGTCTCAGAGTAAGATAGGAAAAATTGATCCACTTTCCTAAACTCTGAAGTTCTGTGCAAGTAGAAATGCAGTTGTCTACGTACATCCAAACGATGTAGGGAGTATTTACCTTTGCTTTGGTAAGTAGGAAAGAAAACAAATAACTCAATAGTTTGGTTTAGGCTGCTTTCCAATACAACGTTTGGGAGGAATGAATGATTGGTACGTAAAGAAACTCTATCATTATGAAAAATCAAATATGGATGTTTGGATAACAGCCTGTAGTTCTGATGCTCTTCTGAAAGGGATGACAGCTACCATGAAAAGTGTTTTTCAAGACAAAAATTTAAAATTGCATGTTGCTGAAGGTTAAAAGGAGGAATGAATGATATTTGTTAAAATGAAGTTGAGATCCTAGGGGGGAGTTGGATTTTTGTATGGAGGTCTAATCATTGTTGTTCCCTTCAAAAAAAGCTCTACAGAGTCTGCAACATAATAGAGGAACCATTCTCTCCTACATGGTAATTTGAAATTGCTGTTAGTTGGAGCTTAATGGTACATGCGACTGCACTTTCATGATAAAAACTTTGTTAGAAATTCCAGAATAGAATGAATGGGTGCAGAAAAGGGATCTACCTGGTTATCAGTCACCCATATTACAAACCTATTACATTTACTCTTGTATACCTTACACATAGAAGTTTTACGGGATGACAGCAGAATATATTTTACCAGAGATAACAGATGGGGAGACCTGGCAATCAAGGGAACTGGAGCAGCTATGCTGTCAATTTGAGTTTGTGAAGGTTGGGATACACCATTTCTGATGGATGAATCAGTAAATCTGGAACTGGATCCAAAATCTATGGTTTGTCCCAGAGATGAGGCTGTAGAAAGGGAAACCAGATTTGATGAAGCCAACAGGGAGCAATCAGGATTATTCTGGTCTCCAACAACCTCGCTTTCTGCAATAACTTAGGAATGAGAGGACTGGGAGGAAAAGCATATAGGAGTCCCGGAGGCCAATCGTGAACAAGTGCAGCTCTTGGTGACTCCCCCTCTGGAGGGATTAGGGAAAAGTAGTTGCTGCATTTGGTGTTGGTGGATGATGTAAAAAGATCACAGCAAGGCTGGCCCCATTTCCAGAATGTTTTTTCCGCTACTACTTGATTGAGGGACCACTCATGGGGCCATAATATGGCCCTCCTCAGCTTGTCCACAATCATGATGGATTTCCCCAGGATATGCATTGCAATTAGAAAGTGATTGGAGGACGTTGCCCACTGCCAAATCCTTAGAGCTTCTCAACAAAGGGGATAACATTTGGTCCCCCCCTGTATCTTTATGTACCAGACCACTGACAGGTTGTTTGATTGAACTGCTATGGGTCCTAGAGGGAGAGAGTCTTGAAATGCCTGCAACACTAATAACACTGCTCTCATCTCTGAAATGTTTATATGCAAGTGAGGCTCATGTTCTTGCCAGGTTCCTTGGATAGTCTTTCCCAAGTAATGCCTCCCCCCACCCTATCTGTGAAGCATCCATGGTCACTGTGGCTTGGGGTTGAGGGAAGGTAAAGGGATGGCCCTGAGGCACTGATAGAGTGTGACTCCACCACTTGAGATCCTTTTTTGCAAGATCTGGTTATGAGAATCTTGTGAGACATTAGTAGCTCTAAAATCGACCATTGTGTGGAAAGAACCATTGTAGAATCCTCATGTGTAGACATGCTAGTGGAATGAGTACAATAGATGCTGCCATCTTTCCCAAGGTCTGAAGTATCTGCTTTGCCATGGCTCGATTTCTTTCTGATTAGTTGCCTGATATGTAGGCAAATATTGAGTACTCTGTCTTGAGAAAGCCTCAGTATGAGGTTGACTCTATTTCTGCACCTATAAAGGTTAAATTTTGAGATAGCTCTAAAGGGGATTTGTTGTAACTTATGGTAATTCCTAGTTTGGAGCAAAAGTAGCAGTAGATGCTTGGTCGGGGTAGTTATGAGCCAGTTGTCCAAATACAGAAACACCTGGAATCCTTGACATCTGAAGTGCGCCGCCATCACTGCCATGCATTTGGTGAACACTCTGGGGGCTGTAGTGAGACCAAAGGCCAGAGCTCAAAACTGGAAATGACTGACTCCTAGCCAAAAGTGCAGGTACCTTCTGGATCATCTTTCCATCTTGATGTGATAGTATGTGTCCTGAAGGTCTATAGAGCACATCCAGTTGTCTTTTCCCAGGAATGGAATGACAGACTGCAGTGTTACCACCCGGAACTTGGTTTACTTCACCAATTTGTTCCGTTCGTTGAGATCCAATATTGGTCTCCAGTCCCCTGTTTTATTGGAACTAAAAAGAATCTTGAGTACATTCCAGATCCCCTCTGGTCTGTGGGGACTTCTTGGATGACTCTTTTACTGAGCAACTTTTGAATTTCTAATGTTGCTTGTTCCTGTTGACTGGGTGGCAGATCTGGAACTGACTTGTTTGCAGGAGTGGGGAAGAAAAGTGGAATTATATAACCCCTGGATATTATGTCTTGCACACATTTGTGGTCGGTGATGTTTTGCCAGGTTTCGAGGTGCAATGACAATCAACCCCCAACTGCCTCCAGAGACGAGCAGTTGGGCACTCCTTCAGGAGAGATGAAAGGGTCTACCAGAGAAAGATTCTCTGGAGTCCTGATTCTGTGGACCCTGTCTGCTGTGTGGATGGCATCTTCTGTTACTGTTCTCCCCTCTGCCTCTGGGGGAACTACCACCCTGTGTGTCCTGGAAAGACTGCTGAGATTTCCTAAATCACATCTTCCCACTACCCCTCTGACCTTTTGGACATGGTCTAGTGGGTGTGGAAAAATGCACTCCAAAGACAGATAGCATCTTACCCTCTTGCTCACACTGAGTTAGAGTTTCTTTGACTTTGGCCCAAAAAGAGATGAGCCATTGAAGGGAGCATAAACAAAGGAAAACTTAAAGGGCTCTGCAAAATCGCAAAGGTGCATCGCATCCAAGCTTGCCTCTTTATAGAGATGCCTGAACCTGCTGCCCTACTCACTCCATTGCTGCACATGAAATGATTCTTATCGATGAGTTATCAACTGAATTGAGGGTAGCCAGCTATGGATTGATCTTATCTGCTGCTGCATCAGCTACACCTCCGTGGAGAGAGTCTGATAACTCTTTCAACAGATTTCTCTGTAATCTGATGAAATGAGTAAGATAACTCAGTGATCTCAGTGTGAAAGCTGCTGAAGAAAAGACACGCTTCCCATATCTATCCATAGTCCTAGAATCCTTATTAGGAGGATGGATAGAGGAACTGGTTTCAGAGAGTTCCTTCTTTGTGGCCACTGCCACGACCATGGCATCAACTGCTACACCCTTTGTGAGGAAAGCTTGATCCTTGGGGGCTGTACTGTACTTATCTGGCCTCCTAGGAGTAGGCTCTATGGAGTCTGGGGTCTCCCATGTCTTCCAATATATTAATTTGATAAGCTTGTCAGAAGACAGTGTCACCTAGAATGTTGAAGGGCGGGATCCGAAGGCCTTCAGGTATACCGACTCATCCATAGAAGGGGATGAGGATTGCCAGTCACCTCTCTGTTTCAGGATTTCCAGGATGTCTCCAAAGGAGACATCCTCATGAGGTGATTGTAGGGAGCCTTCTGCTTTATCCAGGTTGGTATCTGAAGTGACTGACTCCTGTGGGGAGTCAAGATGCTGCCTCTTGCATGTTTTCTTCTGAGGGACTTCTTCAATGGGATATTCTGGAGAAGTTTCAGAAGAGGGCGAGTCCCCTGGGGACATCCTGAGGCCTTGAATCCCTGCAATCTGCGGATGATGTTGAAGAGAAAAGACACCTGTGCTGTAGTAGGAGGAAGCTCCAAAGGGGGATGTGCCTGAGACTGAGGAGAAGTCATTACCCTCCTCATAACCTCGAAAGCAGACTGCCCCTGCTCTGAGAAACTCACTGGACTGGAAAATAAGGATGTTGGGCTTGAGAGAGCCCTCAGCACAGGAGATGGAAACTCTGAGGAAGAGGTAGGAGCTAAACCCATCTGAGCTGAGGCCCCAAGAGACAGCATCGGATCCAAAGTGACCTGAATCTGCTCCAAGGACTGGACTGACAAGCGTTGGCTCCCAGAGGTTTCCTTCTCCAACTGGGCAGAAACACTTGGGGCAGAAATCGGATATGAAGAGCCAATAGGTGGTCTCAGATCAGATACAGACACTACCTGGATATCGGAGTCTTCCAGTTCCAAGACCAAGGGATGGCTCTGAGGAGAAGTAGGCACCACTGGGGTAACATGAGTCTGATCCGACTCCTTTGGGTTTGGATCCAAAAGAAGCTTGGCCAAAGGAGGTGTCTTAAGAAGTCTCTGCACCACTCTGTCCACATCTTCATACAAGAGGCTCCTAGTAGAACTAATAGACAGCGTTGGGGTTCTGAATCTAGCAAGAAAGGACGATGGAAGCCAAGCAGTGATCAGCTCCAGAGATGGAGACTGGCTCCGATAATGAAACTCAGTTGTCAGTGGGGACTTTGGAGCTGACTCTGTGGAAGTCTTCATATCGAAAAGTTCAGACTGATCCCAATGAGTTCCTGGTTCTGTAGCAGCTGTCTGCTCCATAGGTACTGTCAGAGCAGACATCTTTGGTTGCTTGGTCCTCAGCTACGATGAAGTTTTCAGAGCGGGAGACGACCGTTTCCCTGACCTGTCAGGCCTGTCAGATTCAGTAGAGGAGGGATCTGAAAAAATAGCCTCAAAGAAGGGGGTTTTAATTAACCCCTTCAGAATTAACTTGTTCTTACATTCCAATAATGCCCTTGAATTAAAGGCATGACAAATAGAACATGATTCTTCAAATGAAGATGCCCCAAACAGTAAACGCACAAGGTGTGTGAATCACTGAGGGGCATCTTCTTGTTGCATTTCAAGCATTTAGTAAAGTCCAATGGCTTACCTTCCTTTTGGGACATGTTCGAAGGCAGCTTACAGAACAGCACTAAACTAAAAAATGCTAATAACTAATCCAAGGAGAACTCTACTATTATATTATATTAACAACAACAACAACAGTAAAGATAGTAAAAGAAAGGAAGTATCAGGGGTCCAGGGAAGTAAATAGTGTGGGAAGAAATAGCCAGGGAATTGTTATGGCCTGGCTTGTATAGGCCCTAGGGCTGATAGCCTAGTACCAACCTATGAACCTATGAACCTATAAGTCCTCTAATTTAAATGTACTTCAAGGGGCAAGAAAGGGTTAAAGGGGAGGGGAGTCCTCTAACTTAAATGGACTTCGGGAAATAAGGGAGAATTCCTCAAACTTAAATGGACTTTGAAAACAAGGGGAAAGTCCTCTAACTTAAACTCACTTCAGAAGAAAACTGGTTAACCATTCTCTAATTAGAACAAACAGTAACCAGTAAGGAAAGAATTCACTACAACTATAACAAATTCCAGAAGAAGAGGGAGGAAGGAGGGGGAACACCCTTTTACTAGAATGGGTGTGTACTGATGCTCCTAAAGCTAAGAAAGGGTACTGACAGAAGTAAAGGGGAAGAAACTACTGATAAAATTACGATTAAACAGTAATTATAGAAAATAAGAGAAAAATGTATATAAATTTAGCCCAGAGCTTGCTTAAAGAACTTTCTCGCAGCACGGTAAACGAGATCTGAGGCAGTAAGGGAACTGCATTCTGGGTACGGAAGAGGCCCATGAGCTTCACTGAAGACTTTGAGCTACTGGAAAGGCTGAGACGGATCCGACACCTCAGATCTGATCCATAAGTGAGAATAAAGGTGAAATTGACAACAACACATCCTCGGTTTTATGATCTAAAAAGTTCAAAACCTAAAAAAAAATTCAGGCAGTAGTACAGATCTGTACTTGAAAATGAACTGCAGCATGTCCTGAAGTTTAGGATGTTAAGCCTTCATGATTCAGCCATCAGCTGTAGTGTGACCTCCAGTTCCACAGGTGTCTCTCTTCTCACTGTTTGTCTGATTAGAACATCTTTAAGCCACTATAATAATTCTACTGGTGTGTCTGTTGTTAATAAAATTCAAAGTCATTAAAATAATAACAGGAGACTCCTTATACCCAATAGCAGGCATACCTAGCAGAGAAATCTGAGAGATACATCTTTACAATTTCAAACTACATAAGGGGTAGGAAGAAGAGATGTGACTGAATGTTGAAAATGATGTGGACTTTCAGTGTTGTGGAGAAACAGCCACAACAAATTGAGTTTCATTGCACTGAACGGTGAAAAAACATTAAGTCTATAAAATGTACACAGTTGCTAGCAAGACATGGACTGCATGCAAAAGGATAAAAAGGCACGCTAACTAGAGGGGGTGAAATGGCTGCAATACAGATTTTTTTTTTTCAAACAAAATAATAACTTCTTTCTGCTCTGCTGCCTGCCAGCCATCAGTTCCTCACAATTTATTGACACAGTCATTCCTCATGGAGCACAAGGTATTCCCAAACCATTAATTTCCCCTGAAGCCAGAGCCAATCATGTAGTTGTCATCCAGGCAGCCATTAGGGCATCTTTATTAATGTGGCCTAACCCAACCCCTTGTGGTGATGTGGGCTTCAGCATCACCATGGAGAGTCCTTCTATGCCGCTGATATGAAAGCATGCTTCTCCAGGACACCTCAGCATGACCTGCCACAACATCGTGGGTGGACCCACCTACATCCCTTCCCTGTAGCCTATTATTGGAAGAATAGCCTATGCCACTTCCCTAGAGTGCCAGGTCATCACTAAAGCATACATATTCCTTAGTTTAAAGTATGCATCTGTACAAGGAGTTTAGAAATAGTACTTTAAAGGCACTGACAAACTTGATCAATACAGGAGTACAGGGAGCACTCCTGTTTGCATGAGTTACAGATTGCATGCAGTTTTGCTTTCATGTGCATATGCACGTGCAGGTAGCAATGAGTCGTCTATTAGAAATGCTACTTCATGTGCCAGTACTTTTCAGCTTGTCAAACTTTTTCAGGCAGACTACTCTGCCTCCTTATTCCATGATACACTGCACCCTCTTGCCTCTCTCTCTCTCTGTAGCTGTGGAACAAGTGAAAAGTCTTCATAAAAATATATATCCTCATAAGAAAGTCCATAAGCCATTAGCAAAAGAATAAAGGAATGTGAGTTACTACAGAAGAACTTGTTTCACTGTCCTAACATTATATAGTAAGAACCCATAAACTTGTAGTTGATATCAAAGAGGTCAGTCCACCGTAATTAGTAGTACAGAATCACTAGCTATTTCTCATGTATGGGACTGTATCTTTAGTCATCATTGTCCAGAAGGAAAACCTGAACCTGGATATTACCTAATGTTCATAATTCTTTACAAAAGCATTTAATAATGACCATGTTGCAGCAGCACAAATGCTCTGTAATATAACATTCTGAAAGAAAATTGTGGAGGTACAGACGTCTATGGAAAATGTGCTTTAGGAGCAGATTGCAAGGATCTACCTCAGTTATTACAAAAATAAATGCATATGGGAAGTCACTAAGAAAGGCATTGTTTCATAACTTTCTTACCCGCCTAGCCTTTGACAAGGAAACAGCATTCTAGTTTAGCCAAAAGAGAGTGGTAAGAACCACTATGACCTTGTAAACCTTTACATTCAGAATGAAAGTCATTCAGTCCAGAAATATTTTCTCCACCATCCACGCAGCACTGAAAAAATACGTTAACCATGACATCCCAACAATGTTCAGTACATTTAGCTTTTCCAACCAAATCTCATAACTGATAAATGTTTCTTCTCGCACGCTTCTCCTTGCAAATGTTTCATCTCCAAAGATCCTGCTTAGACTTATCAAGGGTACCAGAACTTGTCAGAGGTGGGATATATGGCTTCCCTTAAAAAGGCTCTAGTGATAGTTAGCCTAGTATACACCTATGAACCTATGAAATTCATCATCATCAGAGGAAATCGGGGGAAAAGTGTAAAATAGATTATGCAGAAAGGGTTTTACTTTTTGCTTCTGGCTTGTACATCAATTAAAATCCTCTATATTATTATTATATGCAAACTATGGAGCTTTTCTCTTTAGGGTGTGACGTCCAGTGAGAGAGAAGATGGTGAGACACATGGGGAAAGGAGGAGGAGAATACTGTAACCTTTTGCTATGATCTCCCTGGTCCTGGGCATGAAAACAGAACCTCCTCCTTACTGTCTCCAATGACAAACAGTCATTAAAGGAGTCAGGAATACTGTGATCTGCTGGGAGCATGACAATAGTCTCAGCACTCTTTCATTAAGTGCTTTTACTACAAATTGACTCAGATCCCACTGAATGCAAATGTCAGCACTAACGGAATCTGCTCTTTACTCACACACTTGTATGATCATGGAACAGATATATATGTCCAGGATTTATAAAGGATGTCACCTCACATGGGAGTGCAGGAGGATTTCCTCCTAGCAAAAAGGAACTTACTTCAGAGTTTGCAGTGAATTGGACTCAAAGAAAGTGTACACTGATCTATCAGTGAATCTGATCTGCCCTGGTACTAAGTCATGCTGTCCTTAAAAAATGCCTGTGACCAGGGCCAATAACCTTGCTGTTCTCCAGAGTGGGAGAGCTTTTGGGACTCAGCCACCTCTGAGTGTATCTCTGGGTGATACTACACTTATGAGTAGTACTGTCTCCTCTACTTTCTAGCAAAGGAACAGTTTGGAGGACAGAAATGGATCCCTGATACCATCAGAGTTTGATCCTTCACTTTCATCTCAATCTGATTCTTATTTATCTCTGGTCTTAAAAGCAAAGGGGCTCTAAATAGGGAATCAAATATGGTTATCTTAGTGTCCTCTGTGAATACAGTCACATGCAGCCACAAATGCCAGTGGATGAGTAAGTTGCTCCAGCAACACTAGTAATCCCATCCATGTCATTGTAAACCAAAAGAACCATAAGGTTTCCTGGCTTGTGAAAGTGGAAGTCTGAGCTCTCAGACATTTTAAGATGTTGTCAGCTGGCCCATGTACCACATGCTGCAATTCATCTCTCAGATATCACAAAAATATAGCTCATAAGTAAGGTAATTAACTGCCTTCAAGGGAAATGTGAAGATGTGGAGGGTTGCCAGTGCATGATCCCCATGCTTGTCCTAGGTCACTGACTCTCTTTCTCTCTCTAGGGGATTGAGCAACCAGAATCTGAGGACTTGGGAAACAGATTTAAGACTATATGCTGCTATATCTAGACATTGCAGCAGTGAGGGATTTGATTCCCACAGACACTAATTGTTTGTTGTGTGACTGAGTAAATCACTTAATTGTATATTAGGTTTCCAAAGGGCTTTTCCAGTTTAACATTTTTTCTCCTCTGTGCTGCAGTAGAGACCATAATCATTGGCTTTGGAATCTCTAACCATAAAGAATATTCTTAGGGAGGTCAGAATATTTTATTCAGCTTTCCTGGGTATACGGCCAAAGTATCTGTGTTCTTACTGGAAGAGATATATAGCTCTAAATGTTAATAAGCTAGTTGCAGAAAACTACATAACAATGTATACCTTTTTAGACAGGGTTAAACCACAGCTACAGGTTGTTTGCACTATTAATTCACCCTGCTGACAAACCCAGAGACAATACATAGTATGAGATAGGAGAAACACAGCCAAAAAGTAAAGAAATTATTTTTCTTTCAAGAATTTAAACATCTGAAAGTATCCAGCTATAACTTAGATTGAGAAAATGTTTACATTTTAACAAACAAAAGGAAATTTTCTCATTATAACATTTCTTTTGCAAAAACCGAATGCAATGGATCCAGAGATTCAAGTTATTTCTCACTGCAAATGGATTGCCAAGAAGATTGAAAATGTACAATGCTCTATTCCAGTATGTCACTGGGGAAGAAATCTTTAAGGTACTTAACTCACATATTTTATTTTTCTCCTCTTTCTTCAAAAAAGTAACAACAATCAAACAGAAATTCAGGAATTATTGTGAGCCTAGAAAGAATCTGTCATTTATTTGTCCTTATAAATGCACATGATCCTACAGAGACTACAGATGTTTATATTAATAAAACAGGGAAATAAAGCTAAAGACTGAATTTGGCAAGATACACGATTTTCTAATAAGTGGCACAACAGTTTTTGTCAAAAGACATGATGAAATAAGGGGCAGGTTATTAACAAACACAGCAGTAACCATAATATAAGCTGTGGGCATGTGCAAAGCAACTGAAATTTCTAGCACATGGTTAAAACAATTAACTGAGGAAAAGTTATATGCGTGTAAACAGTGCAAGTCAAATGAAAAGTCAGACTGAGAAATAAAAAGTAAGAATGATTTGCAAAAGTACCACAGCCATACGGCAATGAGGTACGGCAGTAACAAAGACAAGAAAAATATAATGCAACTGAAATTCAAGCACCATGTAGTAGATGTGACTTTTTGCAAGAGAGGCAGAAGCAATCTCCTGCTTTCAGTAAATCTTGTAGAATTTGTGACAGAACATGGCATTTCTTAAAGATACTGTGTAGTATTGAACAGAAATATGAAAATGGTCAATTCCAGCAAAAAGCTCTGGATGGTGATATTGAAAGAGAAAGAATGGATACAAAAAAGACTGAAATGTCTCAAAAGACTGACACAAGGGTCAAGTGACTCTGTTGAAAGGAAATGTTAAGTGTAAACAAAATGTCGAAAAATGCAGAGTATACTATTTTGTTTGAAAATACTGTTAAAGCCCTAGGGTTAGAAAACATTGAACTGGCAGCTGTAGGTACACGTTTAAAATATTATGGCTAGTGGGTGGAAGTTCTAAGTTAAAAGTTACCAATGTGTCAATAAAATAAATACAAAATCCTATATGGAATTGTTTCACTAGAATAGGTAAGTCTCAATACAATGGTTTGTGAAAAGCTATCTTCTTCTTCTTTCGGCTTTTCCCGGTCAGGGGTCGCCACAGCGGATCACCTTGTCCGCACATTGAATGGCAGTGGAGTTTTACGGTGTCGAGTTGCCAGCCTGGCGCCCAACCTTCCACAGAAGGCACACTCACACGCACACCTAGGGCCAATTTAGAGTGTCCAATCCACCTGCAGCATGTCTTTGGGATGTGGGAGGAAACTGGAGCACCCGGAGGAAACCCACGCGACCACAGGGAGGACATGCAGACTCCGCACAGAAGGCACCCCAGCCGGGGATCGAACCGGAGAACCTCTTGCTGTGAGGCGGCAATGCTAACCACTGCACCACCGTGGCCGCCCTCGGTTTGTGAAAAGCTATGAATGGTAAAAATAAAATCATAGTGTAACACAAAGGAAGCATATATACATAAAAATTCTCATGGGTACCTCAAATACCATGCAGAGTCATAGTAATGATTTCTCTCCAAGGCTATACTAATTTATTCACAGGCATAGCAAGTTTGCTATGAGAACATTATTCATAAATAGAACATCATGTCATGCTAGTGAGACATGCACCAAGAAATGTACTTGTACCTCTCAGAAATAGAATACAAGAGCTGATGTAAATGGAAAGCTCAAGAGTTACTAAAAAGATGTTATAGACAGCCAACACAATCAGTAAATGGAATGGTTACTGTTGTGATGCAAAGTAAAATCAGAATGAACTGGTTAAAAGAGAGCATTACTAATCTTTTTACAGCTGAAGAAGTGGCCTCAATAATGAGAACTCTGAAGTTTTCTTCAGTACTAGATGCAGACCAGAGATTCTAGTGCACAAAACAAAATAAACAGAGCTCCAAACTCTGTACATTTAATATGCCATTAAGAAAGTGCAGATTCCTTAGACTTCTGTTTGGCATTGTCAGCACTGGATGTGTTCCAAAGAACTGCTGCACAAATAATTGGAAGATATTTCAGCTTTACTAGGATGCGGTGGTGGTGCTGCGGTAGCATTGTTGCCTCACAGTAAGACGCTGAATGGTTCGATTCTCAGCTAGAGCATCTTCTGCGTGGAGATGTGTGAATGGGCGTAACTTCGTTGAAGGTTGTACATCAGGGCTGGCAACTCGGCACGTAAAAATCAACTGCAAATCATTAGTGGACTGGAGTTCCTCTGTGGCGACCCCTAAACAGCAAAAGACACAACAACTAGGATGCTCTGATATGTGTTTGTTCATCTAGTGGAGATTAATGACGTTGATTCAGCTTGTCTTGTGTATGATGATCAACATTATATGAACTCTGCATCATACTTTTAATGTCAGTTTTCACTGTAAGACCTTTTTCTAGATCCCTGACAGCTGTACTTTCTATGACTGAATTATATAAAACCAGGCTCAGATTTTCTGCTGTTCTGTTGTCTACTTTTAGAATTCAGCCTTACAATTTTCATTTTACAGCTTAAGATTTAGTTTAGCAATGAAATGTAAAACTTCTGTAACTGCTGTATGCAC
Organism: Protopterus annectens; assembly: GCF_019279795.1. Lineage (NCBI taxonomy): Eukaryota > Metazoa > Chordata > Ceratodontiformes > Protopteridae > Protopterus > Protopterus annectens. The sequence goes on from NC_056735.1 coordinate 379,107,185, forward strand.
AACTACGCTTTCAGTTCTTTTTCATGGAAGTACACTTTCCACGTTATCTGCTCTCTACCAATACTGTTCTTCTTCAGAAGCTGCATCTTGGTCATTAATGTTTTTGCAGCTCATGGTGTAAACACTGGAATTTCTTTCTCATGAGCTTTTTCTTTTTGTTGTAAAACAGCATAGCAATCACACTTCTTGGATTTCTTTATTTTACACTTTTTTATGTATGCAGATTGACATGCTTTTTTCTCAGAAGAAATTACATCAGAAACAGGTGGTGAGTCTTCTACATTAGACTCTGTAACAGGGTAATGCTCAACAGTAATGCATATCTGAGTTATTGTGAACATTCATACATTTTACTTAGTTGGCAAGTTCTTAAAACTGTTTCTGAAGCTTCAGGTACTACAATTGTTCCATAGTAACACCAAGGTCACTAGTCTGGAGTATAATATAGTTTTGTTTGGCTGCCTTTATGGATTCATGCCACATCTATCTTAGCTCTTCTCTCGTTCTATACTTCAGAAATGTAGTGAAAGTCTCTTCCATCTGTTTTACAGAGTTATTTTTTTAACCAGATCAGCATGGGGTGTTACATTCTCATATTTTCTGAACATATGTTTCTTTTACATGGCTCTTAGTTTCATGTGTTGCTACTAAGTAATGGACCAGTTGAGCCTTTTCAAGCACAACCACTGCAATCCTACTGGTACATTCAACTAGTTATTCCCTGTGCTCATAAATGATGAGAGGTGAAAGGAGTAAATGTGCAGTTTCTCTTCCATTTATGTAAGTTAGATTTGAAGAATGTGAGGCATGTGCTTTGCTTTACAGAAAGCGGGAATTTGTTCCAGAAGTAGGAATTTTTTAGCAGAAATTATATGTAAAGTCAACAAGTCCAATTTAAACTGCAATGCAGATTTAGGTCTCTTGATGTTGTAAATGTCTTGCTACCAATTTTGCACATTTGTATTTTAAACAGGATTGGGTTATTTATAACTTTGTAGATCAGGCATAGATTTTCTTGTAGGAGTCTGTAGAAGACAACAGAAGAGAAACAGGGTTTCCCAATGTTCTAGGTAACAAAGGAAGCTAATACCAGACATTTTCAGTGAGCGTTTTTCAAAATGGATGATGTACTTGGGCAGGCACATACAGAAGGGCACACTGTAGGGGGTTGGGAGGGTGGCTAAATGGTTAAGGTGTTTGCCTTACAAACACAAGGTGCAGGGTTTGAGTCTCACAAGGGATAATTGGCTAGGCTTAAAATGGCTCGCAAGGGCAGTTAGCTTAGTTCTAACCTATGAACCTATGAACTGTATTCAAGTATGGACTTGATGAGGGATAAGTAGAGGGGATATGAACAAAAGATGACTGACTTTAATAATTGACTTAGTTTCTGGTGTCATTCTAAGGGGGTGCAATACTTGTCAGCATGGAAGGAGATGGTCAACAGACCATGCTGCTTTGCCAGGGATGGTCTGCACCTCTCCCCTCTAGGCTTTCAAATATTAGCTAAAACACTGTCTTCCCCCATAGTGCCTTTTTTAGGCAGTGCCAAACTGAAAGTACTTCTGACATAGCAAATCAAAACCAAGAAAATCTAAAGGTATTACTGCTCAATGCTAGGAGCCTAAACAAAAAACTCCACTCCCTGGAAGCTCTCTTTACCCTAGAGAATGTTGATGCCTGTGTGGTCTATGAGATGTGGTTTAAAGCCAGAGACAGCACACCAGAAGTGCAAGGTTATAATGCCTTCCACACATTTAGACCAGCTACTTCACAGGCAGGGACTAAAGGTGGAGGCTTCTCTATTTACATCAAAAATAAATATACTTCAAGGCTGATCAAACAGGACAATGCACTTGAGCTTCTCCATGTTCAAACCACCATAGGTAAAATCCAATACCACTTCCGTGCAAGCTATAAGTCCCCCTCTATGACCCAGGAAACCCATACCATGTATTTAAACTTATTAGAAACACTAACCATCCAACCCATACCATATTCATGGGTGACTTTAATTACCCCACTTTTAACTGGGAATCCTATACGACATCAAACATGCATGCACACAGATTCCTGGATTTTGTAAAAAGATAGTCAGTATATCAACCAGGGGTGCAACCATACCGGATCTGGTCCTCACTAATAATGGAGAGTGCTGCATACCCTCTACTGTACTGCCTTCCCTAGTAAAGTCAGCCTACAAAATGGTCTCCTTTGAAGTAAAAATAAAACCTGGATCTCCAGCTAAACCGGGAATATTCAGGAACTATTCTAAGGCTAACCTCCTGCTATTAAGTGAGAACCTGGCAAAATTTCAAGCCCCTATAAACCCCAAGAATACTTCTGCCTAAGCAGAAGTGTTCACAGAAACCCTGTACAAGCATGTTAATAGCTGCATAGAGGCAGCTGTACCCATGAGGAAGAAGTACAGAACTAACTCAAAAAAACAAGCCACCCTGGTGGAATCACAAAATCAGTCGGATGTATAACAGGAGGAAGAAAATCATGGCAAAAATTAGGAAGTGCAGCACCCAGCAGGATAAAAGCACTTTCATCAAACTGAACAAACTCAGAAGACAAATAAAGTCTGCCAAAGCCAAATCTGAAGTAAGTTTGGACTCCCACAAAGCATTCTTTAGCAATGTCTGCAACCTCAAAGGCAATACACAATTGTGTGCAGAGCTCATTGTAAATGGAGCCACCCATACTGAGCCAGAAGATATAGCAAACCTCCTGGCTGATAAATGCAGCTCCAACTTTACTCCTCTCTCCCCCTCAACCTTCCCTCAGGAAATAATCATCAAATATAACTCCCCCTACTATCACTATGGAACAGGTCCTTAATGCTGTCTCTAAGACAAAGAACACGGCATCAATGGGCCCAAACAATATCCCAGGATGCATTCTAAATAGCATTAAACATGACATATCAGGGCCTTTGGAATTACTATTTAACTGTAGCCTCCAAACAGGCTTCATGCCTCATGAATGGAGAAAGGCAACAGTCATCCCTCTGCACAAAGGTGGGCCATCTGCAGACCCTGGAAACTACAGACCCATAAGTCTCATTAGTCTTATATGTAAAGCAATGGAAAGAATTATCATGGAGATGATCAGTAGAGACATAGTAAACTTCCAGACACTGGACCCAACCCAGCTTGGTTTCTTCAAGGGCAGATCACGTCTACTCAACCTGGTAGACTTCTTTGAAAAGGTCACCAAAGCAACAGATGAGGGCAAAATCATTCACACTGCCTACCTTGACCTAGCTAAGACATTTGATACAGTACCCCATGCAGGCATTGTTGACAAACTCAAGAGGTTAGGTACAAACCCATATGTCACCTGGTGGATAGCCAACTGGCTCAAAGACAGGACCCAGGAAGTTAGAATTGGGGAGTCCACCTCTACAAAGAGGCCAGTCACAAGTGGACTCCCTCAGGAATCAGTCCTTGGACCACTCCTTTTTGGCATTTACTTCTCAGAAGTCAAGGCCAATGTCAGTGGTCTCTGGCTGACTAAATTTCCAGATGATTGCAAATTAGAAGCTGTCATTGAATCTCATACTGACACAAATGTTCTCCAGGAGGGGCTGACACAGACAAACAACTGGTGTCAGATCCATGGACTAAAACTAAATGCCAAGAAATGCATAATAGTATCATATGGGAAGTCATCTATCCATGGTAACTATCATATTGACAACATACCCCTTAGAGCTGACCCAGTAGTCAGGGACATAGGGACACATATATATAGTAATCTAGCCTTTGATCATCATGTGTCTGCAGTGGTGATGAAATCATTCTATGTTGCGCAACTTATAAACAAAGGTATAGCATCTAAGTCTAAGGAAGTCATTGTTCCACTGTATTCAACATTCTTCAGACCTGTTATTGAGTACAATGCCCCTTCTTTGGTATGTTCCTAACCAGGCATATCCAACAAATGGAACATCCACAGAGGTTCCTCACTAAAAGAATACAGGGCATAAGTAATATGTACTATGCTGACCGCCTCAAGGCCCTATCCCTGTATTCTGTCTCCTACAGGCTTTTGAAGGGACATCTATGCCTGGCATACAGGGCATTGTCAGACCCCACTCTGATGGACCTCCTGCATATCCACAAAACAAACAGAACCATAATTACCCTTTCTAAAGACTTAAACCTTGCCTGTGATATAAATAGGACCTGCTGGAGAGATAGGTATGTATCCCAGAGACTACCCCATCTATGGAACAGGCTCCCCATCCATGTAAAGCAGAGTTCCTCCCTAACCCAATTCAAGTGCAACTTGGACAACTGGATCGGAAACTGGAAATTCATAACTGGTTTGGCACCGATTTCTCTAATGCAAACAGGTAACCTAACCTGTAAATGGTTCATCTCCCAACCCCATGCTTACACTTATCAAGGGTGTCAGAACTTGTCAGATATTCGGGATGCATGGCTAGGCTTAAAAAGGCCCTTGTGGTCATTAGCCTAGTAAACACCTATGAACCTATGAATGATAACCTCTTCTGTCCATGAGACAATGCCCTTAGTAATCACTACTCTCAAACATGTCTAGGTCTCTAATGAAAGTGTCTTTCTTAAAGGGGGTGTTGTTTAAGAGTTCCTGTTTTCCAAATTGTCTGAAGCTATATTTACTGGCATTCTGCTTTAGACTGTTAACCTGACACCATATGTTTGTTCAAGTTAGGTTCTCTTAGAAGAGCTCTGTGTCGCTAGATGATATGACAATGGCCCCACACTGCAAACTTTGGTCAATCAGAGGTCTTTAAAGTCACATACGACATCAGTGAAGTAGATATCAAGCAGAAGCTGTCCTAAAACAGAGCCTGGAGTACACCACTAATCATAAGATCATAGGAGGTTACTAGGCTATTGGCCCTGAGGCCCTTATAAGCCTAGCCAAGAGTTTAGCCTATGTATAGACAAATCAGCACCTGGTGCCCTGTCCAGCAGGGACATAGGTGGAATCCCAGTGATGTATCTTCTCTTTCCCATCCAGTTATCCAGGTTGCGCTTAAAAAGGGGTAAAGAGGTACTCTGCTTGATGTGGGGAGGAAGTCTATTCCACATATGGGGGAGGCTCTGGGACACAAATCTGACCCGTCAACAAGTCATATTGATGTCACAGACCAGATTGAGGCTGTGTGTGTGGGTTACTCGAGTGGAGCTTGACTTGCGGATATGCAGCAGTCCTATCAAGGTGGGGTCCAAGATCACCTTGTATGCCAGACAGAGGTCACCTCTGAGGAGTCGGTATGAAACAGAGTAGAGGGATAGGGCTTTTAGCTATCTGTCTATGGAAGATTTTTGAGGCCCTGGATTCTCCTGGAGAGGAACCTCTGTGGTCTCTCCAGCTGCTGCATGTGCTTTACGAGGTACATGCTGAAAGGGGCATTGTACTCAATAATGGGCCTTATTAGGGAAGAATACCAGGATGTTATGACCTCCTTGTCCCTGGATGAGATGCCCTTACTTATGAGGTGGGCCATGTAGAAAGCTTTCCATACAATGGAGGCAACATGGTAGTCAAAAGTCAGGTTGCTATCAATCTGGGTGTCCAAATCCCTCACGACTGACTGTGTGCTTAGGACACTGTTATTAATGTGATAATTTGTGGAAACATCACTTTCCCCAAAGGGGATGATTTTGCATTTTTTTTTTTGTATTCAGCTTGAGGCCATGTTTCTGGCACCAGTCATTTGTTTGGGTGAGACCCTCTTGGAAGATGTCCACATCTGCAAACTTGGTCAGTCATAGTCCACTGGTTTTGGCCTGCACCTCAGAAAAGTATATCCCAAATAACAGAGGCCCCAAGACTGAACCCTGGGGTTCACCACTCAATACAGGTCTACTGCTTGAGGTGGCTTCCCCTATTTCAACCAGGTGGGTTCTATCAGTGAGCCAGTTAGCTACCCATCTGGTAACATACGGATTGATGCCTAGTTGAGAGAGTTTATCTATTACGCCCAAGTGGGGAATAGTGTTGAAGGCTTTGGCCAGATCAAGGTAGGTGGTATGCACTGTCTTCCCCTTGTCCATGGCTTTGGTGACTCTCAAAAAAGTTGACCAGATTTAACAGACATGACCTCCCCTTTATGAAGCCAAACCGTGTGGGATCGAGTCCAATGTCCTTGTTAATGAGGTCCATGATAATCTGTTCCATGGCCTTGCACATCAGGCTAGTTAGGCTGATGGGTCTATAATTTCCCAAATCGGTGGATGTTCCACCTTTGTGTAAAGGGATGACAGTGGCTGTCCTCTACTCAGCTGGGACAAAGCCAGTACTCAGGCTTTGGTTGAATAGGGTGCCTAATGGTATTGCAAGTTCCTGCCTGAGTTAATGTAGGATGCAGCCTGGGATGTTATCGGGTCCCATGGAGGCTGTATTTTTTGCCTTTGAGAGAGCAGTGATGACCTGATCCCTAGATATAACGGGAAGGAAGCAGGTACTGGGAATGCCCTGATTTACTGATGGGGGGGACAGCGGGGTGACATTTTCGCTGAATCTGTCAGCCAGCAAGTTTTCTATATCTACAGCATTTGTATATGTGGTGTCCTTGACCACCAGTTCTGAACAGATCTGGATTCTACCTTTAAGATTACGGACATATGTGAAGAAGGCCTTATGATTGTCTCTAGTAGATGTGGCCAATTTGGACTCCAAGTTTGCTTTGAAGGATTTCACTAGTGCTCTTATTTGCTTGTTTAAGCTAAGGAGAGATTGCTTCCAATTGGGCACCTGCTCTTTCTTGGTCCTGGACAGCATTTTGTTTTCTTTTGTTATAGAGTTTATTTATTGCAGATGTCTGCCAGACAGGTTTAGTCTTCCTTGCGGAGGATGATTTAGTCCTGTCAGGTATTCCTGATTCCATGCATCTACATAAATGTTCGTACAGTAATTTGGTATAGTTTTGGATACTGGTGCCAGTTCCTAGAGAGGGGGAGAGGGCTGTGAAGCTGTTTATACCATCCCTCAGGAGACGGTAATCAGCTTTGGACAAGTTTTTTTTGTTTGACCCTAGCTAGAGGGGGTCGGCGGAGATGGTAACTTTGAACTTGACCGCTTTATGGTAGGATCTTACAAGGGAGGATGATACTGCAGGGATACTGCAGTGGTTACTCATGTTGGTTAATACCAAGTCCAAGATATTATCACCTCTTGTGGGGGTATCGATTAGCTGTTCCAAAGCATTTGCATTGAAAAAAATTGAGGAATCTCTGGGCATTTGTGTTCTGGCATGAGTAGTTCTTCCAGTCTATGTTTGGGTAGTTAAAGTCACCCAGGATCAGGGTAAAGTGTTGAATCTTGATAGATTTGAAGAGGTCTAGACAGGCAGTTTCGGCATCTTGAGTCAGATTTAGGGGCCGGTAGCTAGCTATGATTTGTATAGGGGTCTGGTCAATGGTTAACTTAATCTGGATGTCGACCTTCAACCTATTCCAGAAGCAGAGAAGGAGCTTACCAGGCAAGATCCTGCACATCAGTGGCTGCTACACAAAGGGAACTACAAAACAAACTTTTGCCACTGAATAACCTTTGCTATAAAAACACTTACTTAATAATTCTAATAGTCTTTTTGTGTGGGACAATACTGCTATAACTAGTAAGCTATTTTTAGATCCCTCGCAGCTGGCAATCAGCTGCTCCCAGTGTCTCTCCTCAACTGACATGCCTTTCAATTTTTCCCACCTCCTCAAAATTGGCTCCAAATACTAAGACCAACTAGGAGATTGAGGTATCCTGGGGTTGTATTGCAATGCTGCCAAATAAGTGTTTTTACCTGTTTTTCTGCTCACTCCCACACATGCCCAGTAACATACATAGGGTGGGATGCTCAATGAATGTAAGCTGTGAACCTCCCCTCACTTCCGCAAAGGACAGATTATCATCATGATGCCTCAACCACTCTCAAGCAGCATCCTGTGTGTAATTAGTCGTGAGAGTTGGTCTCTATACTCACAGTCTGTGCATTATGTTCCCAGGCCACTATGCAAAGTCTAGTTGCCAGGGTTACAGTTATGGTTTTATTCCCCTCTAAATCAGCAACAAGCTGACACCACATGGAAGTTATGAAATAAGTACTCAACAGGAAGTGAAGAGACATTATTATTTTAATGTGGCATATATGGAAAAGTAGATGTAAAAAAATTTATAACAGCATTTGAGGCATTGACACTGTTAAAAAGAAATGAAATGCAGTTGTGGCAAAAAGGGTGGGTGAATCAACAGGAACCTGTATGAGAAATTTAAAGAGCTACATATTATGATGTATATGAATATTTATGGAAGGCCTAGAAATAATAAATGAAATGTAAATAAAAATGTTGAATGTACAAAAGAAACAAAGTACTTTGTCTCTTTCCTGTTTAACTGGAACAATAAGGTTGGCTGCAAGATGAAGCAGGCAGAGATGGAGAGAGCAGATATGAGAAATGCCAAGGAAAATACATAATACTCCCAACCTTACAGTTCCTGAAACGAGCAACAAAGAGTGAGTGTTACAATATTAACAAAAGATTGCTTAAATGCTCAGGCTTTTTTTAACAGTTACTGGTAAAGGATGAACCAGACCTGGTCAGAGAGGAGACGATTAAGAGGAGATGCATTAGATGAACCTGTGAAATTGTATGAGTATCAAAAACCAGTGGCAGTCTGGCAGTCCTATAATGTAGATTATGACCAAAGGAGGTAAAGTAAGCCAGAGTCTACAGGAATGATGTTGCTACAGAAGATGTCGACCTAACGACCTTCTACCTATTCCAGAAGCAGAGGAGGAGCTTACCAGGCAAGATCCTGCACATCAGTGGCTGCTACACAAAGGGAACTACAAAACTAACTTTTGCCACTGGATAGCTTTTGCTACAAAAGCACTTACTTAATAATTCTAATAGTTATTTTGTGTGGGACAGTACTGCTCAGCTGTGTTGTTTTGCTCCAAGAGACATCTGATTATACACTTTAGAAGGGAAGTTCCTGTGATTTAGCAACTGAGAACTCTTACTTAGCAGAAAAGCATGCATTCTGCTTTAACAAAAAGTTGGATGTTTCTCCTTGAAAGGATTATGAAACCAGAATTTTACAGCAGTTCCGACGAGAAATGCTTAATATATTCAGTTTAAGATAAACTGAAAATGGACTAAAAATTACTTAAAAGAACACTATGAAATTGTTTCAGATAAAGAAAAAATTCTATGTGGGAAATGTGAGGATTTTAGTTAACAAGTGTAAATAAAGATGTAGCCCAATGTGATGAGAGTTAATTTAGAAAGAAACTAAACCACACTGTACAATGCATATACATATACAAGATGTACAGTTTTGTTATAACTTTGATGACGTATAGCAAAAACAAGAGCAGGACACACAGCAGATAAAGTATGAAAGGACTGACAAGTGTGAAAGAAAAGGAAGGCTTGTTATACAGTATTATGTTGCCAGGGAATAAAAAAAAAAGGGAAGAGGAAGAAACAATGAAAAAATAGTAAAGAAGTGGCAGATTAATTTATTTAACCAAGATGTGTGCTATTGGACAAGGAAATATAAAACAGAAAACTGATACAAATTAATGCATTTTGGAAATGAAAAGACAGCTGGAAGAATGGAGGATATATATATATATATATATATATATATATATATATATATATATATATATATATATATATATATATAAAACTAATGCACGTCATTCTCGTTTTTTTCGTAAATAATTGGGGACAAAACCAAAAACAACAGGGGCACAAACACCCAACATTGTTTAAATATTACCCTAACTCACTTTACACTTAACAGAATAAAAGGACTTATATCAACATGCATTTTCCAAGTAAGAAGTATAAAAGTCTAATGTATGGCATTACTGACTAACTGCAATCTTCAGTGATTTACTAAAACGTTACAAGGGACAGGGAAAAAATGAGGTAAAATTCCGGGATATTCTACATGCTAGTGAATGTGATGGCCGAAAGTTAATAAAAAGGAATGGGAAAGACAAAAAATAAAAATAAAGAAAAAGGAAATGTCCTTTTTCATTAAAAATGAAAAATGTCCTTTTTATCATTAAAAATGAAATAAGGAGAAACATACTGCTGTGTTGTGTATATACTGGTGTAAAGAAATGATATATTGAGTCATGTTTATTAGATATTTGCTTTATTAAAATAATTAAATATCAAGCATTACAAGGCTTTGTAGGAAGAAGGCAACTGACAAATTTCTTTGAAGATAGTGTGCTATTTACTCTAACAGAATGATGTCTATCATTGAGCCAGTGTATTATATAGAGATCTACATGGTGTTTAATCAGTCTGTCAATTATTCCAGACTGTGGTATAGAGTCGAAAGCCTTAGTCAGTCTGAGGTAAGCTCATGTATGTTGTTACCCACATTTAGTACTTCTGTGAATCTTTCAAAAAAAGTCAGCTAGGTTTAATATTTGTTATCTAACTTTTCCAAAACCAAATTGATTAGGGGATTGTTGGCTCCCAATGTCTTTGTTTAAGTGGTCCTTCCTTATAGTTCTTCAACTCACTTTCCATTTTAGCCTGTTGAATTTGATAATCTGATTTAATTTTATATTTTACAGTTTCCAGATCATGCATCTCTAGCTGCAAATTATTCTTTCCTTTTGCAGATCAGTCACAACAGTCTGACTAGTACTCTACGCACTGTTTAAAGCCTGACTCTGAACAGCCAGTGTCTTTAATTCTATTTCTTTCTCTTTAAGATCTTTAGCAGAAGCTTCTCTCTTTAATTTGGCTTTCTCAGGAGTTGCCTGCAATGCAGCATTTTTCCTTACTTTTACCTTCCCTCTCAGACCCACTCTGCTTTACCAACTGTGCTACTGTTTCCTGTTTTCATTTTAAAGTGTGATCTTCTGGATATGAGGAAAGTGTTTGCTCATTAGTACTTTAGTTTACTATCTACATCATATAAATTAGCTTTCACTAACTTTAAAGATTTCTCATAAACCTTGCAGCCAGTTTTAATGTTCAGTTTCCAGATTTGTTTAATTCAGTGGTTAGTTCATGCATCTGTAAGACAATTTTCTTTTCTATTCCTGTAACACACTTATAATGCATTCATTCCTTTTACATTTTTCTTCCAGATCCTGTATATAACCAGGTACTTTTACCATTTCCTACTTATTTCTTCAAATTCACACTGTACAAGACAATATTTTATGAAAACAAATGCAAGTTGTTCATTTTCATTTACACTTTCAGATATCTCTTGTATACGCTGAAATGATATCTTGCTTTAGGGAAACTATTTATTTAACCACTTCACTGTCATGAGCAAAAGTTTGTGTACAATTTTTAATTTTATTCTCAGTCTCTTTAAGCTGATTTTAGCAACTTACTGTCAGTTGGTAAACAATGGTACTTGCTTTTAGTTCAACAACACTGTAATCTGCAGCCTGTAATAACTCCAAGCTAGCATTACTTAAACATATAATGCCAGCTTGGGTCTGAGACTGACTTTCCTTTTGATGTTCAAGCTCAAATACCATTTCTCTTTGTCCTTCTCCCAGTCTATGCACCATTTTCCCCCTTATATTTGGGACAAATATGTTCCATTTCCTTTTGACCCGCCTTAACCTGACCTTTCGTGAGGGATATTCAGGTTTCTTATAGGTTCATAGGTAGTTACTAGGCTATCTGCCTGAAGGCATTTGTAAGCCTAGCCAGAATGTGTTGGCTTTCGCCACCCCCTTAGATTAGTTCCCTGTGCCTTTGTCCAGCACAGCCACTGAAGTGATGCCCGGGGTAAACTTTCTGTTTCCCATCCACTCATCAAGGTTTCTCTTGAAGAGTGTTAGCGAGGAGCTCTGCCTAATGTAGATTGGAATCTTGTTCCAAAGCATGGGAAGTCTCTGGGACAGGAATCTATCCCTCCAGCACATCCTATTTATTGTTGTGGTGAGGTTTAGATCCCTAGAGTGTGTGGCTCGAGGGGATAAGGTTTTCTTTAGGTGGAGCATGTCCATCAATTCTGGGTTGGACATGGTCTTGTATGTCAGGCAGAGATTACTTCTGAGTAGGCGGTATGCAACCGAGTACAGCTGGAGTTTCTTCAGTCTAGCTACATAGGGCATCTGTTTGAGGCCAGTGATCCTCTTGGTGAGGTACTTCTGTGGTCCTTCCAGCTGCTGCAGGCGTCTTGTAAGGTATATCCCAAATGAGGCGTTGTACTCTATGATGGGTTTGATGAGTGATGAGTAGAGGGGCACAATTATCTCTATTGATCTGGATGCAAACCCTTTTGTAATTAGGTGGGCCACATAAAAGGATTTTCTAACCACTTTGGCAATGTGATTATCAAAGGAGAGATTACTATCTACTTGGGTCCCCAGATCCCTTATTACATTTTCCGTATTTAGGGGACTACCACCTATGTGGTAGTTTGTGGGTACTTTGTTTTTTCCAAAGGGGATGACTATGCACTTTTTGGCATTTAGCTTGAGGCCATGATTTTGACACCAGGTATCCGTCTCAGTGAGACCCTTTTGGAGGATGTCTGTGTCAGCCGGAGAGTCAACTATAGCCCGTAGTTTGTAGTCGTCTGCAAACTTGGTCAGCCATAGTTCTCCTGTGCTTGCCTGTACCTCTGAGAAGTATATGCTGAACAGGAGGGGTCCTAAGACTGAGCCCTGGGGAACGCCACTTGTAACCAGTTTAGAGTCAGACCTAGCTCCCACAACTCTCACCATGTGGGTTCTGTCCGTGAGCTAGTTGGCAACCCATCTTGTGACATAGGGGTTTATGTTCAGGCTGGTGAGCTTGTCTATAATATCAGAATGGGGAATGGTGTCGAAGGCCTTTGCAAGGTCTAGGTAGGCTGTGTGTACCACCTTTCTCTCATCTATAGCCTTGGTAACTGTCTCAAAGAAGTCCACCAGGTTTAGGAGGCATGATCTGCCCTTAACATATATATATATATATATAGCCTTGGTAACTGTCTCAAAGAAGTCCACCAGGTTTAGGAGGCATGATCTGCCCTTAACAAAGCCGATCTGGGTAGGGTCCAGTATTTGGAGGTTCCCAATGTCTCTGTTAATGAGTTCCATGATGATGCGCTCCATAGACTTGCAGACCAAGCTAGTCAGGCTTATAGGGCAATAGTTCCCGGGGTCTGTTGTGGCTCCACCTTTGTGGAGTGGAATAACCGTTACTGTGCGCAACTCTATGGATACGTAGCCTGTGGAGAGGCTAAGTTTGAACAGTGTGTTTAGGTGAGGGGTTAGTTCATCTTTGAGCTCGTGTAGAACACTGCCTGGGACACCGTCCGGTCCCATTGATGCTGTGTTTCTGGCTTTGGAGAGGGCTGTTTTAACCTGAGTGTCTGTGGTTTCAGGGGCTCTACATTCTTCTGGTATGGTTATGGGCCCTTTTGGGGGTGAGAGGGGGGTGAAGTTTGCACTGAACCTGTCTGCCAGGATGTTGGCAATATCGGTTGGTTCAGTGTACTTTGTGCCATTTTGCACTAATTCCAAGCAGATCTGAGCATTGCCACTTAGATTCTTGACATAGTTAAAGAATGCCTTGTGGTTATCTTTGGAGTCCTTGGCAATTTTTCTTTCGAAGCTCGCCTTGGACGATTTTATGAGGGATCATAGTTTCTTGCTGATACTGATCAGGGATGTCTTCCCTTCTTGGGATTTTACTCTTTTCTGTAATAGTTTCCTCCTTCTATTGTATAGCTTGTTTATGGCAGGGGTCCACCAGACTGGTTTCCTTTTCTTGGAGGAGTGAGTCTTGGTTTCGCTTGGGATAGCATGATCCATGCATTCTTGTAGGTGCCCATAGAATGCATTAGTAAAGGATTTTGCAGCTTGGACAGCGTTATCCTTTAGCATGGGGGCTTTGAAACGTTCCACCTTGGTCTTAAGTAATGTGAAGTTTGCTTTTGAAACGTTTTTCATGGTGGTTTCCTTGCCCGGGGGTGGGGGCGGAATGTGGATACCCAAACTGATTTATTTATGGTCAGATCTAACCAGTGAGGTGTTGACCTCTGGTGTGGAGCACCGGTCGCCTATGTTGGTGATGACCAGGTCCAATATGTTGTCACCTCTGGTGGGAGTGTTGACCAGTTGATCCAGGGCATTTGAGTTTAAAATTCTAGGAAATGTTGGGCAAGGGAGTTAGTACTTGAGTAGTTCTCCAGTTAATGTTTGGGTAATTGAAATCATTTCTTTCACAGCTACAGCTTCTGCAACTTTATTTTCTTCTTCCATTTCTTAGAAGAAGCAATAATCTGTTGACATTATTTAACTTTTGCATCTCTGGTTTCTTCTTTGATTTCTCATTTTCTTTCTTTCTTTACAGAAATCTAAACTCTGTTGGCATTCTAACTTTCTCTAAACTACAAAACCTAATTTCTCTTGTTGAGTAGTTAATAGGCCTTGCTGTATCTGCACATTTGTGTTTTGCTTTTCCTATAGAATTTCCTAAAAACCTAGGTACAATGAGGCCATGCTTTCCAGTAGAGCTGTGTTTGTTTTTTGTTGCTGCCAATTTGCTTCTTCATGGGATTCCAGGTTTTGCAGAAAACTCTGATATAGGGCTTGCTGTGTGGCAACACTGCTGTAAATGCTTCTTGGTAGCTGTACTCTGCTATAGATTGGCCCTGTATAGCAGAAATACTTAGCTGTTGCTGCCAGTCTGTTTCCAATCAATCATCCATATGTTCTAAAGACTGTTGTAGGACTGTAACATTTTAGAAGATTGTTTTAATTACTTTTTCTATTCTTTTTAACTTTTGACCTGATATAACTGACAAGGTTTTTTTCCATGCTTCCAATATAATAAAGACGTTTACCAGCTATTTAAACACAGTATTACCAGCACAACCCTTTTTACTGACATGAGGCTTGTACAGCACAGGATTTATATCTGAGAAGCAGCACCTCCATATTTTCCCTAAAACTGATACATTGTGAATAATTAACTTCAGGTGCCTTTTTACGGAATAAATACATGTTGAAGCAAACATTTTTCATATAAGCCATTTCACTAAAATTTCTATAACTCAGAATCTTCACCTCAATTTACTGTCACTTGAACAAAATTCACAAATGTGCATCTCTCCACAAAACTGATCATTAGTGACTGCTACAACATAGCGTCTCAACATACCACCTTCATTAGTGCTCATTCATGTGTATAAATTCTACATAAAATTCAACAATGTCTGACACAGTGTAACTGTTTTACACAAAACTCATCAGTATTTGTTACTGCATAGATTTCTACATACAAAATTTGCTCGTACTTGTTGATTTAGTATACTTTGCTTTTTCTTTCTAGGTGGGGTAGGTAGCTAAGTACATTTCTGCTCATAAACACCATAGTCACCATAAGTGTCTCTTTTTGAATAGTATGGGGAACAAAACATCAACAATCTTAAAGCTCAAAGGCAAAAATGTTTTTACTAAACATAAAAACCTTTGCATAGCCAAAACAGAATGTAGTTACTTCAGTCAGACTGTTCAAAACAAGCAGGCTCTAATTTTCGGTTTCACACACAAAGAAAGTTCTGCCTCTTGACTTGTGATTTGCTTACAGTCACGTAGCAAATAAGGCAGTCCAAATATAAAAGTACTGGTAAAGTTCTGAAATGTTGGGTATTCACTACAGCACAGTACTCAATTCCAGGCCTTTGGCCTTTAATAGATGCAGTTCACAAAAATAAACAGATGATTGAATGAATGAATGAATGAATGAATGAATGAATGAATGAAAGAATAAACTTGGTGCTTAACTGGCTTCGCTTCACAGTAAGAACTGTCAGAGTGCTCGGCTAGACTGCTTCTCTATTTGCTCTAAATATTTATACTCATTTAACTTCAAAACTCAATTTCAAGATTTCATTTTTTCAGTAAGGAAACTCCACTAACCCACTTAGCTGTTTTAAGCTTTCAAATAAATTGGTAGCAACTCGCATTTTCAGGAGCTTACGTCACTTCTGAACTTCTGACCTGCACAGATTGCACCATGTTCTGTGCTAAATTAACATCATTCTAACTCTTTAGTTATAAGTAAAGGCATGGTAGCCACATACTCCACATCAACTCTTTAAAATGCTTCTGGCAGGGTTGATACTTTTTCAGCACTATGTATACACACACACACACACACACACACACACACACACACACACACACGCACATATATATAAAAAACACATTTATACTGCCAGTTTTTTTATTACTATGCAAAGGGCCCTGGTAATCAACACATTGCTCTAAATAATTCTTAATTGTTTTAGCTTTCCTATAGACTACAACCAATTTTCTCTAAAACATCACCAAAGCAAGAAATTAACCAATTCTTGGTCAACATACTCATAATATAGGAATCCTCTGGCCAATACTCTGTAACAAAAACTGGGTTACTACACAATGATCTTATCTTTTCAATATCTAACCATTTCAAACATCGAATTGTAGGTGGACCTAATTAAAGGTAAAATCTCACCTTTTTCCCTCCTACTGGTAATCTTTTCCAGAACATTGGTAACCATATGTTCAGGGTATCCCCTCGCATAAAACATTTCACACTGTTTAAGACATTCATTTCTGAATTTATCATAGGTTCATAGGTTCATACTAGGCTATCTGCCCTAGGGCATTTATAAGCCTAGCCAGAGTGTGTGTGGCTTTCACCACCCCTTAGGATGAGAATACTATACCCATTAGTTTGCTGTGCCTCTGTCCAGCAGTGATACAGAGATGATTCCCGGGGTAAACCTACGATCTCCTATCCACTCATCAAGATTTCTCTTGAACAGAGTCAGTGAGGGGCTCTGCCTCACATGGACTGGGATTCTGTTCCATAGTGTAGGGAGTCTCTGGGTGATGAATCTGTCCCTCCAGCACGTCCTATTTATATCCGTGTTGAGGTTTAAGTCTCTTGCTCTCGTGGCTCTGGTTGATTTGGATTTTTTGAGGTGGAGCATGTCCATTAATTCCGGGTTGGACATGGCCTTGTATGTCAGGCACAGATCACCTCTGAGCAGACGGTATGCGACTGAATAGAGCTGGAGTTTCTTCAGGCGGGCATCATTATGACATATGTTTGAGCCTTTATCCTTTTGGTGAGGAACTTTTGGGGTCTTTCCAACTGCTGCAGGTGTCGGGTAAGGTACATTCCGAATGGGGCGTTGTACTCAATCATTGGTCTGATAAGTGAAGAGTACAGGGGTACAATGACCTCTCCTGATCTGGATGTGAATCCCTTCATGATCAGGTGGGCAATGTAGAAGGTCTTCCTAACCACTTTGGCAATGTGAGTGTCAAAAGAGAGGTTACTGTCAACTTGGGTCCCCATGTCCCTGATAACTTCTTCCGTGTTTAATGGATTACCACCTATGTGGTAATTAGGGGTTACCTTGTTTTTCCCAAAGGGTATGACTATACATTTTTTGGCATTTAGCTTAAGGCCATGGCTCTGGCACCAGTTATCCATTTCTATGAGACCTCTCTGGAGGATGTCTGTGTCTGATGGAGTGTCAATTATGGTGCCCAGTTTGCAGTCATCTGCAAATTTTGTCAGCCACAATCCCCCTATGTTTGCCTGCACTTCAGAAAAATAAATGCCGAACAAGAGGAGGCCCAGGACTGAGCCCTGTGGGAGACCGCTCGTGACCGGCTTAGAGTCTGACATGGCACCAGCAACTCTAACCCTGTGTGTTCTGTCCTTGAGCCAGTTTGCAACCCATCTTGTGACATATGGGTTTACATCTAAGCTGGTGAGCTTTTCTATGATGCCCGAGTGGGGTATTGTGTTGAGCAGCTTTTGCTAGGTCAAGGTAGGCTGTGTGAACTGCCTTACCCTCATCAATGGCCTTAGTGACTGTTTCGAAAAAGTCGACCAAGTTCAAGAGGCAGGATCTGCCCTTGACAAAGCCAAATTGGGTAGAATCCAGTGTCTGTAGGTCCCCAATGTCTTTATTTATGAGTTCCATTATGATCCTCTCCATAGCTTTGCAGACAAGGCTCGTCAAGCTTATGGGCGGTAATTTCCAGGGTCCGTAGAAGCACCGCCTTTGTGGAGTGGGACCACAGTTGCCGTACGCCATTCTTTGGGTATGTATCCTGTAGTAAGGCTAAGGTTAAACAGCAGCCTTATGTGTGGGTTTAGTTCCTCATTGAGTTCGTGTAGCACACAGCCGGGGACACCGTCTGGTCCCATTGATGCTGTGTTTTTCGCTTTAGAGAGCAGCTCTCACCTGGGCATCTGAGATGTTTGGGAGCCTAGACTCTGGTGGGATAGATATTTCTCCTTTTGGGGGGGGGGGGAGAAATTTGCACTGAACCTGTCTGCCAGTATGTTGGCAATGTCTGTGGGTTCAGTGATTTTTTATCATTTTGGACTAATTCTGAGCATATCTGGGAGTTTCCACCCAGGTTTCTAACATAGCTAAAGAAGGCCTTATGATTGTCTTTTGTGTCATTAGTGATTTTTCTCTCAAAGTTGGCCTTGGATGATTTTATGAGTGATCGTAGTTTTTGCTAGTATTGATCAGAGATGCCTTCCCTTTTAGGGATTTTGCTCTGTCATGTAGTAGCTTTCTCCTCTTGTTGTAGAGTTTGTTTATGGCTGGGGTCCACCAGACCGGGCCTGCCTTTGGTGGAAAGGGTCTTGATTTTATTAGGGATTGCTTGATCCATACATTCCTGGAGGTGCTCGTAGAAGGCATTTGTAAGGGTTTCAGCAGCATGGGTTGTGGTTTCCACTGGCTCGGGGGCCTTGAAGGATACCACTCCAGTCTTAAGAAGTGTGAAGTTTGCTTTTGAGAAGTTCTTCACTGTGGTCTTTTTGCTGGGGTGGGGGCGGGATGTGGATCTCCAGTGAGATTAATTTATGGTCTGATCTCACCAATGAGGGATATACTTCCGGTGTGGAGCATTTTGTCCCCATGTTTGTGATGATCAGGTCTAGTATGTTTTCTCCTCTTGTGGGAATGGTGACTAGTTGTTCCATAGCATTTGAGTTTATGAACTCCAGGAACCTTTGGGCTAGGGTGTTGGGGCTTGAGTAATGTTCCCAGTCTATGTTTGGGTAGTTGAAGTCACCCAATATGATGGTGTTTGGAGAGACATCCATACTCTCCAGTGTCTTCAGGAAGGCTGTGTGGGTTTCCTGAGTTTGAGAAGGTGGTCTGTAGCATATTACAAACTGTAGGGCAGTTTTACCTATGGTTAATTGAACTTGGATGGTCTCCGATGCTTCGTGCGTTGCCACTAACCTGGAGGTGTGGGTATCCTTTATGAATATGGATACTCCCCCTCCTTTTGTGGTTCGGTCCAGATTTTGGGGCCGGAAGGCATGATATGAGGTATAACCTGATAGTGCTGGGGTGCTCTCAGGAGCCTTGAACCAGGTTTCAGTCACAGCACAGACATCGATGTTCTCCATACTGAGGAGGGCTTCGAGGGCGTGCATCTTGAGGTTTAGACTTCTGGCATTGAGCAGTATTACCCTTAGTTTTCTCCATTTTTGTTTTCTAGGGCGGTAGGTTTATCATTTGAGCCTTGCCTAAAAAGGCACTATGGGGTGGCAAGAGCCTTTGCCAATATCCGGAAGCCCAGGGATGACAGGTGCAAGCCGTCCCTTGTGAAGCAGCGTGGCTTGTCAAGCATGTCATCCCAGGCAGACAGACATTGGATCCCCTTAGAATGACACCAGTAATTAAGCCAATTATTAAAGCTGATCATTTTGTCTCTGTATTGTGGCATCATTCTTGGTGAGGGTAGGATACTGCTCAGGGTCAGGGTCATACCGGCCTGGGCTACATAATCTGAGAGCTCCTCTATGTCTCTTTTCATGTAGTCCAGGGAGGTACGTCTCAGGTCGTTCACACCGGCATGGACAATGACTGAGTCATACTTGTACTTGCTGTGGAGTGACCTGAGTGCTTGTGTTATGTGGCGGATTCTAGCGCCTGACAGGCAGCTTACTGTGATCTTTTCCTTGTTCAGTCTGGTGAGTGGGACGTCAGTGACTTTGAGAACTATGTGTTGCATGTCTTATGTCTTGAGGTGGCAGTTGCTTGGGTGTCTGCTTTGGAGGCCTCTGTAGTTTTGGTAGATTTTTGATCAGTGCCTCCGAGTATGTCTTTGTGTGTTTATGTGTTTGTTTTGCAGTTGTGATAGTTCTATGTGAAACTGGGTTTGTGGTGTGCGTGGTTTCCTTCTCCTCCTGTCTGGTCTTGCCAGTCCTGAGTTGAGAGATCTCAGCCTCCAGTTTGGCTATATAGTTGCATCTCTCACATGTATTTGTGTTTTGTGGGAGAAGGAGTGGGTTGTCTGTGTACATGAGGCAATTGTAACATTGCCTCAAGATGCCCAGATTCACCAGCTGAACAGGAGAGGACGCTAGCAACTGACCCTTCGACATGCTAGAAAAAGTGAAAAAGTTTGCTGTGTAACTGAGTCAGAAGGGACCTATAGGGAAATGGGTACTCAAGGGGATTCTAGGCTAATGTAGTACTTTGTTTAGTATACAAGTACTTTACCTATATAAAAATGCTTTAGGAGCAAGTGCTGAGCTTTTGAGATAGAGAATAGACTGTTTAGATTGCAAGTAGAGAAGTTCTAAGGGAAAAATTGAAGAGCACACACATGCTTTTAAACGGCTAGCGCACTTGAGTGTGTTAGCCTACAGGTAAAATTAAGCAACAAATAACTTTTTTAAAAGTGCAAAACAGTTAATCAACACAAAAACAGTTTAAATAGAATGCAGAGCTGTATAAACAGGCGAAAATGCAGTCGCTAAGCAGTAAATAATCAAAAAGCCAGAAAAAAAATACTTAAATAAGGAAAAAGTCACTCTTTTGCTCTCTGCTGCTTGTAGAACTCTGCAGGACACCACGAGGAGCTGTGCTGAGTTGAATACAAGCGAAAAAGCGCGCTAAAGCAGGCTTTATTACAGGGGGCTGGAAAGAGCTAGGAATTGACCCAAAATGGCCAAAAGACTATAAGTTTCTGGCTGGAACCACTCCTCTAGGGACAAATAGGCCGCTCAGTGCTCCCCACTCCCACTGGTGAACAAAGACGCTTCCTTTTATCCAAATAAGGATATGGAATAGCACAGGAACCAAGACAAGGCCCAGAGATCAGCAAACTCTGAAGACTGGACTATTCTAGTTCAGTAAGGCGGGAAAACAAGATTTTTTTTTTTTTTTTGCAGAAAACAGAGGAAAAACAGACAGTAAATGCTATAAATGCTTTTAAACGGCTAGCGCGCTTGAGTATGTTAGCCTACAGGTAAAATTAAGCAACAAATAACTTTTTAAAAGTGCAAAACAGTTAATCAACACAAAAACAGTTTAAATAGAATGCAGAGCTGTATAAACAGGCGAAAATGCAGTCGCTAAGCAGTAAATAATCAAAAAGCCAGAAAAAATACTTAAATCAGGAAAAAGTCACTCTTTTGCTCTCTGCTGCTTATAGAACTCTGCAGGACACCACGAGGAGCAGTGCTGAGTTGAATACAAGCGAAAAAGTGCTCTAAAGCGGGCTTTATTACAGGGGGCTGGAAAGAGCTAGGAATTGACCCAAAATGGCCAATAGACTACAAGTTTCTGGCTGGAACCACTCGTCTCTAGGGACAAATAGGCTGCTCAGTGCTCCCCACTCCCACTGGTGAACAAAGACGCTTCCTTTTATCCAAATAAGGATATGGAATAGCACAGGAACCAAGACAAAGCCCAAAGATCAGCAAACTCTGAAGACTGGACTATTCTAGTTCAGTAAGGCGGGAAAACAAGATTTTTTTTTTCTTTTTTGCAGAAAACAGAGGAAAAACAGACAGTAAATGCTATAAATGCTTTTAAGCGGCTAGCGCACTTGAGTGTGTTAGCCTACAGGTAAAATTAAGCAACAACTAACTTTTTAAAAGTGCAAAACAGTTAATCAACACAAAAACAGTTTAAATAGAATGCAGAGCTGTATAAACAGGCTAAAATGCAGTCGCTAAGTAGTAAATAATCAAAAAGCCAGAAAAAAATACTTAAATCAGTTATAGCAAATACAGTTATAACAAATGCTCTGAAATATACTGTATATTTCCAAAATGTTTGAGAAGGACAGTCAGAACACAAGAACGTTCAGGCGAAAGAGAAAAAAAAAAAAGTTTTGTTTTACTTTTTGAAAGGGAAAAAGGAGGAACAGAAGGCCTTATCAAATGTTCTCTCTGTATTAAGCAGAATGAGCTAATGACACTAGACTGGGAGGTGTGTCACAGTAGGGGTGGGCAACTGCAAAGCCACCAAGTATAAGAGCCTACAGACAGCAAGCACTATAGAGACAAATGAAAGTTTTTTAAACAGATAAGGATTTGTGAAGATACTGAGTAGACAAAGTGCTTTATATATATTAAATTGTAAAAACAGTAATCTGTAAAAATAATCAAAAAAAATCAAGATACTTATATTTTGTAGCTCAGTTGCAGTCAACAACTTCTCCAGTCTGCGTCAGAGACTATCCTGGCCAACTGAATATATTGGCCTTTAACAATACCAGTCTTCTGGTGTACTGGATAATTACTTTCAAAGTGCAACAAACTGTTGCAATATGTAGGTTTCTAGAAAGGTATATTGATTCTGATGAAGTCTATGGTAATAGACAAAAGCGCTCAATCCTGTATTTATTTATTTACTTTATTAAATTATTTTTACATTTTAAATAATTTTTACATTTGGTAATCTTTTCTGGTGTGACCTGGACTTTTGCGGCCCTTTGGATTTGGGTGTTGGTTGATTTTGCAAAGATATTACCATCCTGCTGCAGGATCTCTGTTTGCTTGAAAAATAGACATGATAACTTACCTCAGTGAGTAGAAGCCAGTTTGCTATTCTGCTGCAATGATCTATGCCAAAGCAAGATCTACAAACTCAGTACTGGTGAGGAAAATGGACAAACTATGGGCAGGATTCATGAAGGCTTGCACGGAGTGTGAGAGACGTGTAAGACTCCATGCAAGCCTCGCGATCCAGGAACAGCCCGAAACTCCGTGTAAGAGACCAGCTAAAACGTTTCTTACACGGCCTGGGCGTGGATATGCTAAATACCTCACTTGCAGCCGAAAGGCATGCAAATGAGGTAGAGTAGCGATCCATGAAACACAAAGCAGCCCGTGTAAGAGCCGTTTTAGCTGCAGAAATGTACTCAGTTGACAACTGAGTACGTTTCTGCAAAAATCACAGTGGAGCCATGTCAGCTCCAAATAAAGGATGCACATGTGTCAGACAGCATGCCAATGGCCAAATATGTGGCCATTGGCAAGGTACCCTGATGCAAATATTAAAAAAATATAATTTTTTTTTCGGCGATCGCCGATGTTTAAACGCAGCGCAGCCCCGCGCAAACGGGCTGCGCTGTATAAAACATAAAAATGAAGGTTATAAACCCACAAATGTGGGTTTTATGCAATACATGAAATGACAATGCAGGGACCAGTAGACCAAAAACAACATGGCCACCGTTTAGTGGTTGCTAAGGGGGGAAGCTAAGACATGTAACTAAGCATTAGTAGGCAATCTGATGTAAATGAGGGTTAGGATACTGAATCCCACTGTCACATAGCAAATGAGCACATTCTGAGTAGTGTAAGAGTTACATAAGGGGGAGGAATAGAGTAGGAGATAGGTGACATCACAGGGGGGAATGGTAGAAAGAAATGCAGTTCATTAGAGGTCAGTGTTACATGACAGATGACAGACACAGATCAGGGAAAGAGGAGTGCCACAAGATAAGCATGGGAAAGTCAAGAAATGGAAGGTGTACACTGTTGCTTACACCAAAGTTTCTTGCTGGGCGTGCATGCGCACATATGCGCACCATGAAGCGCGAGTAGGGCAGTGTGCGCACGTGTAAGACAGACTGAGCATATGGGAGCATGTTGGCAGACTTCTAAGACTGTTTGCGCGGGTGTGCGCGCGTGTAAGGCAGACTGAGCATGTGGGAGCCTGTTGGCAGACTTGTAACACTGTTTGCGCTGGTGTGCGTGCGTTTTAACCCGAATAAGCAGATTCCGAACCATGTAAGCATGTGTGCGTGCGTGTAAGCCACTGTGAGCATGTTTCTGACCATGT